>NW_027271646.1:0-130000 GCF_040938485.1 Diadema antillarum | reverse complement strand
CATTAAAAGGTGGGACCCATCTTATCAGGATCGCCTTGTTTTACTTTGTTTTTGGCTATATTGGCCACTTCAAAATCGATTTTCATCAAACAAACTTTGAATTCCTCTAGAATTGTATGCTCTGGAACATTTCATAAAGTAGTTTCTGAGTATCTCTCAACAAATTAAAAGCTGAATCCTCACCTCAACCACAACTATACTATCCCTTGATAAGCACTCCTACTTCGTATGATTGAAATGAAATGAAGAGTTTGTTTGCAAAAACCGATAAGTCCATTTTTGAAGATTTTGAAGTACGGTCTCTGTCATAAAGTACAAAATAATACCTTTTAAATGATATATTGGTCACTACATATAGAGGTATATTTTTGAAGTTATGGTGAAAAGAAGCAAAAATTTTCTTATCATTCTCCTTATTTTTCTTGACCTTTAATCGCAAATATCTCCATTTGACAAATATGGACTTATCGGTTTTTGCAAACAAACTCTTACAATGAACTGAAATGAAAAGAAATGCATCTATATCGGTGTATATTCCACGTTGTGGACATTATAATATATACAACACATCGTGACTGCTGAGAAGTAGTGCTTGTAAAGTGTAGACCCCCTACGGAATATAGACAAAGACATATAGTTTTACAATATTTCAAAATAAAAAGTAAAAGTGTTATCGCGAAAACACTATTATACAATATCATAATCTAGGCTACATGGGCTTAATTATGAGCCCTGTGTATGAATATAAGGTTACATAGTGTAGGATTATGTAGAAGGTGCATGCTTACCGTGTGCATTTATAATAATATCCAAATTATGAATGAAACAAAAGGTTATCATCCGAGTATACGTTTCAAAATTGCTACTATAAAACATCATAGGTTAAGATACAGAGACACCTAACAACCATGAAACAAATTAATGATACTTTTCAAGAAACATGCTTTAAGCTTATCAAAGCTTTTAAAGCTTCATGCTTGTTTCAATGAATGATCGAAATGGGAATAAGTCAAATGCTTTCTCCCTAGTCGAAAAAAGAGGTCGCTTATTTTCAAAGTGATAACACATGCACAGTATTCCGAGGGGAAATGTGCAACGAAGGTGAGAAGAGAGTTATGATTTTCCTCGAAGTTGTCGTCTAAATCGCCAGCTACACGACGCGCAGGGAGCAGGCTGCGATAAGCTCCGTGTCAAGCCGGTCAGAACTTATGAAGGTGGACAATTCGGTCACTCCGTCGAGCAGCGGAACGCGGTGAGTAAGAGGGTAACCTGGGGATCCTGCCCCGGACACTTTTTCCTGTCACGTGCGACTGTAGCACGTGTGGTGGGGCTCAGTCCTCTTTCTAGTTTGAATTCATCTTTAATTCTCTCTTCTTTTTTGTGTTAATTTGTTGTTGACTATAATTATTATTTTTTTCTTGAATGGGGGGGGGGGGGGGGGTAATGGGATGAAGAGGGAAGGGATTTTCCTAAACAACATTCTTTCCTCTTTCTCATGCATGATTAACAGTGATTAATGTTGGTCAGTAATATTGTGTGTTCCTGTAAATTCATAACCTGTTTCTATAACACGTGTCTTGCTTAAAAGACACAACGATGACGATGCACCGAAAATAACTGATGAATAGTGTTTGTGGAAAATTAAAAACAAAAACAGCAACACAGAGGAGGGGAAAGAAAGGAAATGAGAGGTAGGTGATGCTGTATGCACGGAAACAGAAGTAACACCTTGTGGAGGTCAGTGATATGCTAGATGCTATCATATCAATTTTTTGTTTCTTCTTTTTATTCGGATTAAATATTTTCGGTTCTTGTCAATGTGTGTATTATTATTATTATTATTATTATTATTATTATCATCATTATTATTATTATTATTGCTGTTGTTGTGGTTGTTGTTGTTGGTGGTGGTGGTTGTTGTTGTTGTTGTTTTGGTCTGATTCCTGGAATATCATCCTCAAATCATCGATCCGACGGAGAATCCATCATGATGGAATGGTCTGTATTAAGTAAACCCATATCTGTAATCATACGATTATGTCGCTATGATTACGAAGTAGTTTGGCAGTTGAAATGATTGAGAACATGTTTATCAAAGTGAATTTTACAATTTGTACTGGGTCTCCACGTTACGCCGACCTACGCTCGGCGGTGATTTGGCTCTTTACTACGGCTCATTCTGCATCCACTTCCAGCGGGTGCTGTTCGTTATTCCGAAGGTTCGCTATTCCGAAGGTTAGTTATTCCGAAGGGTCGTTAATCCGAAACACACAAATTCCCTATACCTAGAGGTTCGTTAATCCGAAAAGTAAAAAGGGTTCGTTAATCCGAACATTTGTGGCGTTATTCCGAAGGTTCGTTATTCCGAAGATTCATTAATCCGAAAATGAAATTCGGAACAATGAACCTTCGGAATAACGAATCTTCAGACTAAAGAGCCTTCGGAATTACGAACCTTCGGAATAACGAGCTGTAACCCTTCCAGCACCCGGGTCCATCTGAGCAGCAATGTTGTGTGTAATCATAATTATTGTCCCCTCTATAGTAAGAGGCAAAACACTCTGCCTCTCGAATAGGACATTAAATGGAGGTCCCGTGTATGAGAATCGCAGGTCATGCACGTTACAAAAAAGGTAGAACTTGACGCATTCATCGAAAAGAGCAGGGTGCGTGCAAAACCTCGTGGAGTGGTCTCACCTCCCATCAAACCTGAAGCCATTGAATAACCTGAATATGGGCTATCCAGTCATCTTCTCAGATGGAGAAATGAAACAAACAAACAGATAACTGCCGTGGTAATAAACAGCCCACTACCACAATTGTTTCTTTTTTTAAAACCTTTCTCTATTCATTCATTTCATTCATATATTTACCCCTAAACCCTAGCCCTAACCCTAGCATCAATTTACAATGCAATACAAAGTTTGAAGAGTCTGTTCGCACAAACCGATAAGTCCATTTTTGAAGATTTTAAAGTACGGTCTCTGTCATAAAATAGAGAATAATACCTTTTAAATGATATATTGGTCACTACATATAAAGGTACATTTTTGAAGTTATGGTCAAAAGAAGCAAACATTTTTTTATTATTCTTTTTATTTTTCTTGACCTTTAATCGCAAATATCTCCATTTGGCAAATATGGACTTATCGGTTTTTGCGAACAAACTCTTCATTTACAAAATTAACAGTAATGAAACTATAAAAATGTACTTTCAATCTGCTTTCAAATACGCAAATCCACAGTGATATAGGAATTCATAAGAAATTTCTTCAATTCAAAAGTAAAAGTATTAAAACTTAGAGCTTTTTAATGCAATTATCAAGGGAATTGCAGAATTTAGGGCTTGCAAAAAGGAATTTTAGGAAATTGGTTATTGATATCATTCCAAACGATATCGCAATAATCGAATATAGGCCTATATTTTGTGTAATTTTCTTACAGTGGAGCAATGCCTGTTTTTGAGAAATTGAGTGTCTTATTCCTTTAAATTGATTTCTTTTTTTCATTTTACACATTTGACAATATATTCGACATGTTTATCCCAGCTGTCAATTTTCACTCCTTGTCAGTAACATGTTATCTCTTAAAGGAGCAGTTCGGAGTAATTATTTGCTCTGTAATAATCATGGATGTAAAAACCTTCCTAGTGCCCGTAAATACGAAGCAGCTCATACATAGGCAAAACTTTTTTTTTTTGAAACCTTGTGAACAATACCCAGATTTAACCTTTTTATTACCAGGATTAAGGGGAAGGTAACATTACCACCAAGTGACCAATTGATCTGCTTTCAAACGTCAATTTTGTGACGTCATGCATGTTGGCCCATATTGTTTCGTCATCAGACCCCTCACACTAATCTTCAGATTCGTTGGAGTTCCATTTCGTGTCTGTTCATCTGGCGATCGTTCGTTTGATTGTATGTTTGACTGATGGTGGTTGGTTGGATGGTTGGTTGGTTGGTTGGTTGGTTAGTTAGTTGATGGATTGGTTTCTTCATTTGGGCGGTGTTTTTGTTGGTTTGTTGGTTGATTGGTTAGTTGGTTGGTTGGTTGGTTAGTTGACTGGTTGTTTGGTTGAATTTTTGGTTGATTGGTTTGTTAATGATTGGTTGGTTGGTTGGTTGGTTGTTTGGTTGAATTTTTGATTGATTGGTTTGTTGATTGGTTGGTTGGTTGGTTGGTTGGTTGAATGATTGGTTGGTTGTATGCTTGCTTGCATTCTTGCTTGTTACTTTGGTTGGTTTGTTGATTGGTTAGTTGGTCATGTTGGTTGGTAGATTCTTTGGTCGGTCAGTTGGTTGGAGGGTTGTTTGGCTGTTGGTCGGTCAGTTGGTTGGTTGGTTGGTTAAATGGTTGGTTGTTTGGTTAGTTGATTGGTTGGTTGGTTTATTGATTGGTTAGTTGGTTGGTAAGTTGTTTGGTCGGTCAGTTGGTTGGTTGCTTGGTTTATAATAGTTGATTGGTTGTTTTGGTTGAATGGTTGGATGGTTGGTTTGTTAATTGGTTGGTCTGTTGGTTGACGGATATGGTTGGTTGGTTGGTTGATTGATTGGCTGGTTGGTGTATTGGTTGCTTGGTCGCTTGGTTGGTTGGTTGGTTGGTTTGGTTGTTTGGACGTATGGTTCTTTTGTCGGGTTTTTGGTTTTGTTGGGTTGTTCTTTTGTTGGGTTGATTGATTGGTGGGTGGTTATTTGATGGTTGCTTGGTTAGATATTTGGTTGGTCGGTTGGTCGGTTGGTCAGTTGGTTGGTTAGTTGATTGGTTGGTTGGCTGGTTGGTTGATTGGTTGGTTGGTTGATTGAATGGTTGATTGAAGGTCAAGCGCTTGACTCATTGCTCTCTCCTCCTCCGATATATTCATATTCAACTCAAAGATGCATAATGCTCAAGAAATGTAGGGTTAAAATAATCTTCCCGTCAGTCAAATGTATACATTCCACATCGATGGTCTGTTAAAATGTCACAAGTAAGCATTAATAGTTTTGGACGAGGCTAAAAAAAAGCAAACTAAAACTGAACAGATTGGATTTGTGTCTTTGTCTTACCATAATGATTATTATAATGTTGATGTTGCTACTGATAATGCAATATATGATCCTTTGTAGTATAATCTGTAAGTGGAGAGATTATACCGTCACAGCCGGGGTCACAAGATGTAAAAGAGCCCTAAAATTTTGATGAATGCCAAACCTTTCACTCATAATATAGTACGGTATACGGTGGATCGTTGGTGGTAGCGAGCTAAACGCACTATAGTACAAGGTATACAGTTCATTCCTTTTCAGGATATGACCGTCAAATGTAAATACTAATCACACTGATTCGTCTCTACACAGCATTGACCTCGCTATCTGCAGATCAAAAAATTGGTGTAATTGTATACAATGTATATACGCCCAAATGTTTACTACACGCCGATGTTATTTCTGTTTATTTAAGCCTCAAGTGAACCTCCAATCTTCCATAGTGCATTGTGGGCAATATACAGTATGTCCCAAAAAAAAAATTACAACGGGGCCCTATGCAATGATATCTTTAAAGATATTGCAACAATCTAAATACAAATTCAGGGTATGAAGCTATAACTCATTGCCCACATATTACAGAAAACCCCATTCGATTTGCTTCAGTGGTCAAAGAGAAATGAGGAATTTTGTAGAGGATGTCGGGAATCTCTTTTGTCCAAGTTTTGTCTATATTGTTCACCCGCAAAATCATCGAAGTGCTAAACTTGGAAAAATCAGACGCATGACACGCTTTACAACAATCTACATTTCTCTGTGACCGTTTAACCAAATTGAATGGGGTTTTCTGCAAAATAGAGCTAAGATGTTATATTTCAAGACCCTGAAGTAGCACTTAGACAGGTGGATCATTTTGGATGTTATCAATTCGAAAAATTGATTGTAATTTTTGGGGGACATGCTGCAGTATATCACACAAAAATTACAATCAGATTTTCGCATTGATAACATCCAATATTATTTTTTTTTCAATGCTACTTCAGTTTCTTAAAATATAACATCTGAAGCAAATCGAATGGGGTTTTCTGGAAGATGTGGGCAATGAGTTATAGTTTCATGCCCTGAATTTGTATTTACATTTATGCAATATTTTTAAAGATATCATTGCATAGGGCCCCGTTGTAATTTTTTTGGGGACATACGGTATTAGGGTTCTCATTAACAACAAAGTCTGTTGGTCCTCCTTCGCTCTTAACCCAGATAGATTTGATGTTATATGTTTTAATTTTCTTTGTCCTTTTGTTTGACACGTTCCTCTCTTTTTTTTTCGGGTGAGCAAAAACTTCCACTCTATGATTATTTTTATGCCTCCGCCACGAAGTGGTGCCGGAGGCATTATGTTTTCGGGTTGTCCGTCCGTCCGTCCGTCCGTCCGTCCTTCCGTCCGTCCGTAATGAATTTTGTGGACAGGGTAACTACCAAAACCTTTTGAGGTATCCTAATGACACTTGGCATGTATGTGTATTAGGGGGTGAAGTTGTGCCTATCAACTTTTAGGTGCACATGCTCAAGGTCAAAGGTCAAAAGGTCAAGGTCAAATGCTTAAAATTTTACCATTTCCCCCATATCTATGCAATGCCTGAAGATATTTTCTTGAAACTTAGTGTATACATGTACTACCCAATTAAAATTCTCTGGTGAAAGTTTGGGGTCATGAGGTCAAAAGGTCAAAGGTCAAAAGGTCAAGTGAAATTTTAAATTTTCACCTTTTTCTCTGTATCTTGGAAATTGTTCAAGGTATCTTCATGGAACATAGTATATATATATATATGCATCTACTGACTGGCAGTGGTTATCTAGGGAATTTAGGGTTCATGGGGTCAAAGGTCAGGGGTCAAAGGTCAAGGGCAATACTTCAAAATTTTACTATTTTCCTTATATTTATGCAATGCCAGCAGGACTTCTTTTTTTTTTTAACTTGATGTATGCATGTATAACCCAATAGAGATTCTCTGGGATTTTTTTTTTGCCAAGAAGGTCAAAGGTCAAAAGGTCAAAGATCAAGTGAAAGTGCTGAACTTAATTCTTTCTCCATATCTCGGAAGTGGCTCAAGTTATCTTGAAACTTAGAACATGCTGAATTTATGTATGTTCTGCCTGACAGTGATTCTCTTATAAATCAAAGGCCAGATGAAAATGATAACAATTTACTGTTCAATACAGAAATTGCACTTTTTCTCCATACCTTGAAAATTACTCAGTGCATAAACTTATGAAATGGTCAAAGTCAAGTTAAAGTTCTTAAATCCCCAAATACATGCTCTCCTATTCATCCAGTTAAACATAGGTCAAGGAAGGTAAACATTCAGTACATTTGTGACAAACATGTCATTTTAATATTTTGCCAATTTTGTGAAAATGTAATCACACATTGTCCACATGTACTATAGACCTATTAGGAGAATCATGCATTATGGCGGAGGCATACCAGTCGCCATAGCGACATTTCTAGTCATTCTTATTTTATGATTTATCAAATTGAAACTGTCAGAATAAATATATTCGTACACAATAGCTTATCAAGCTTTCTGTTTGTCTTTAATTTTTTCCTTGGTGTCTACGTTTTTATCATAATGATGTTGTATATACATAAATCGACTTCCAAACTTTTTGAGGAGTTTACATGATTAAATAGGCCTACCATGAATTTGTCTTATGAACCTCATCATCTGACTCACACCAGACATATTGCCAGATAAATAGTTTGATACATAGTATAGGCCTACAACTCCCTGACCATTGCAGACTGTACACAACTTGCAAGGTTATTCTGCTTCTGAACTTATAGTATGGGAATACACGCCTTATAGTCGGGACAACGTGTAGGATTATGAAAATTCGCCGTTGCTTGACTTGCAAATATCAACATTTGTATTAGAGGGAGGGTCAGAGTAGTTCTTGCACTTGACTGCGAAATGAAAATACCTAAAATAAATACAGTAGGTCATCAAACATATTCAACGTGGTAGTGCGCTACTATTCCCACTCTTTTATTTGGTATCGTATAGTAATGAACAATTCTATTATTTAAAGATATATGGATAGACAGATAAAGATAAGAACATTATGGTATATATATATATATATATATATATATATATATATATAACACGATAAGAACATTATGGTGTTTTATATATATATATATATATATATATATATATACATACGTTGATTCATCCAACAAACGAGCAGCAGCCATCTTAAAAGACAAGGGTACAATAAGCAAACAATGATCAAACAGTTACAAAACAAAAACAGAAAGTAGTAGCAATCTTGTCCCAAAACGTGTTCGCGGATACGAATGAGTTCAAAACAAAATAAAACCGATCTGGTAATGAACAATTAACAACTGCATTAAACGCTTCGCGAAAACTATTAACTACGCACTAAATGCCTTCTCTACAGGGCTTGGGAACAGCGAAACTCTCCGCTGTTTATTGGCATGCGTTTACTGCGTTGCTCCCATCCAGCTAGTTGCACTCTTGACCAATCAACGCGCTCCATTCCATTTCATCGCCCGCACGAGATGAGTAAATCGGAGTGGGGGAATGAGTCATATTTTGCGGCGAACTCCGTCGGGTGCAAGAGTCGTATCCAACCCTGGCGGGAAGCAGGTTGTTAGCTCGTTAACAGCATCAAGCGTTTCCATTCTCTCTCACTCTCTCTCCCAAGCTAGTAATGGACGACCCAAGTGAAAGGGTATGAATACATAGTTCGGGCGGACAAACGCGCAAGTGCACATACTGATCGATGCGCGCTATCCGAAGACGTTCGCCTCACTTGCATGCTTTCCAGAGCTGTGTACACTTTGTGAATGATCGCGCTTTGCAGACGTTACGGAGATTTTTACACCGTCGAATGTTTCATTGCCTCTATACAATGTACTGGTGTGGTGCAATATATTGATTGTTCAGTCCGTCGGTTCAATCTCTCATTCCCGTAATCCTTCTCCGAAATCCTCGTCTCTGGACATTTAACTACCTGGAAATTGATGGCAAACGCTCCTGGCATATCAGGAACATAATTTGGGGTTTTTTTTATTAACCTTCGGATTGTAAACTGACGTACTTTCAACCCAAAGAGAGGGATCCCATGTGTTATAGCATACTGGACCGACGACTTTGTCAAAACATTGCAAACTTTTTGGCGTCACCACCATATTCTCTCGTACCTTTGCCACCAGACTGACTCGTGGAACTCTGGTGGATAAACGAAGGATTTTCCGCTTGCCCATAGTTCGGTCCCCCATCATAAATCGCATTATTTTCCTCGACATTTTGTAAAATCTTGAATGCACGCTGCATTTCCTGCAGCTTCAAGTCTTATCGTGAGCCTGTCCTTGTGTGTGTATGTGCGCTCGTCGGCACAAGAGACCGTGATTTTCGACGGCTTCCCTCAGGGTTCTTCGATGACCGACCCTCGTTCTCCCATCTGGTCCGCGTGGTTTGGATGACAGTCCGCAAAGATGATTACTGCCGCCATGACGTCCAGGCAAGGTGAGCTTCCTGATGAGCCATTCTCTCTCCTCCTCCGCCGACACTTTGGCGTTGCGATCAGTTGTATTATGGTTATTCCAAAATGTATTCATATTCGTGGATTTGTAATGATTTATATACGTTTGGAAGTGATAACTGTATGTGTTTTCATCAAAGCATGAATGCCATGGGTATTAAGGTCTAATATACCAATACATTATGCGTGCATGTGTGACGTTTCGATCATTGTGTATGGTTATTCTAAAATATTTCCATATTCGTGCATACATGGTTTGTATTTAGAAGTGAATAAAACATGCGTTTTTATCAAAACATGAATGCCATGAATGCTTTGGGTATATAGGGTCTAATATACGAAAATGTATGTGCTTGTGTGATTTATGTGAACATGATTGTATGTAGAATGTATGGGTTCGAAATGTATGAATGTATGAACCTATGGATATGTGTTTGAATCCAATGCCTAATTACCTCTATATTGATACTAAACCGTCTGTCTCTTTAGGTTACCTGTCTATTTCCGTCCTTTAAATACTATCTTTGGAATATCGGATTCCTTCCTCATGGTCCGAAGCTTTCGTACCAATGGTAGTATGCAATTTGACTTTTCTTTCTTTTCTCGAAAAGTATAAAAACACAGCTTGCACTACGTAGAAAGTGTACATTCACACAATGTAGAGCAAATAGATTTACAAAATTGGTGTTAGAAAAATAACACTTATCTTTTAATCCTGGTGTTCAGTAATTATGAAGCTACGTGACAATTACCTCTGCACGATAAATAAAAAACAACAACAATCAGTAATAGCAACGCAATATAATGCAAAGTTGCACATGTTACAAGCATTACCTTCGTGATGATAAATCTCGATGAACACCAGAATGTCAAAAGAGCTTCTATCACTGCTATGGATGGGAAGCAACCCCTGGTACATTTTCGGCGCTGTATTTCTATGTTGAATTTATTTTCATAGAATGCGACTGAGTTTTTTGTTTACCTTGTCGCAATTGAATATGTCATCGCCATTTATAGCAAAGAAGTAGATAATTATAGCTTCACGACCAGGAACTAAAATTCACTGTATAGTTAAGATTAAATTACAATGATAAAAAATGGTCTCTGAGGTATTCCGCAGTGTTTTGCGTGAGAGGTGTAATACCAGCCCATGCATGTGCGGTTGAATCGGTATTTAAAGTTCATGAGCAGATAAAAACTGAATGTTACATTTTGCTGGTCTATACTAGCGTACGTTGCCAAGTTCTTATCCATGGTTTCTGCCCTGCGTTTGGCACAATGTCTATCTTCGCCCTTTTTAGGAGATGCGAGGGAAAAGATTTGGCCTTGTTTCATTGCCAGGAGCTCTCCGAGGATAGGGTGGATGCCCATAATGTCGCGCTGTTCTTTTTTTTAATGCAAAATGGCGGAAAGCATGGAGTTTTTGGCATCTGAGCAAGTGGTAAAAAGTGCAGGCAGGCCTGGACTGGATGATATGCACAACTAACAGGGCTGGGGAAGAGGGAGGGTGCAGGGAATAAAGTGGTTCTCTTGATAGTACAGTTGATAAAGTCTAAAAAGTCTGGAAAGAAAGGAAAGGAAGAAAACAGAATAAAGAAGAGAAGGGTGACGGTGAAGATTAAGAAGGAAAAGAAGTAAATCCAACATAAAAGTAGTATAAGATGGAGTAGGGGCGAAAGAGAAGAAGGAGGAGAAGAAGGAGAAAAAAGATGCAGTCTGGAGGATCAAGATAAAACTAATGTTTGTAACTGTGTGACGTGTTCCCTCGATGATGATATTAATACTCGTGAGATTGACGTGCAATGTACACAATAAACACAGAATAATAAAGAAGTTTCATTCGATCTTCACGTTGATCATTCGCACGGTGAAGGACAAACCTTGTACTCTTAACTTATAGTCAGTTACATCTTGTCGCGGTGCACGTCTATCATTAATTGTGCTGTACAGTGTGTAGGTATGACGCTTATAACTATGTGTCATTCAAAGTCCCGTCGTCAAACGCTGCACATCGAGCAGCAGTTGCTGCTCACTGCTTAATGACTAAGTTGCACCCTGTAAGGTACAGGAGCTCTGTATGTGGCTGTTGATGAATATTGACTCCTGGCGTCTTTTGTTCTTTCCAAAAATAAATGGTTCCAAATTGCGTCGTTTTGTCTCGGCAGACAGCACATTCAACAGCGAGAATATTCATTTTCAAATTGTAGCTTCTCCTCGACGAACATTTTCAAACACATGTATGTATGTTTCGGCCTACATAGATAGATAGAAAGATAGATAGATAGATTAGATAGATAGATAGATAGATAGATAGATAGATAGATAGATAGATAGATAGATAGATAGATAGATAAATAAATAAATAAATGAGAGATAGATGGATGATTATAATAGATATCTCACTGGTCACGAGTTTGAAAGGCTGTGTGCTAAATTATATATAGCAGCGATTTTACCTAAGTACTAGAACTCCACATGATGCCGTCCTTGGGAGTTCTATTACTGTCCATTTCAGTTGGCTGACTGTCTCTTTTGCATCACGCACTTCGTCTTTGCTAAATCGTTTCCTCCTGCTTTACTGGCAGGTGTACAGGAGAGAGGAAATTTCGCGCAAGCTACGTAACAGTGGTTCTGTCAAACCACAATATTATAGTCAAAGCCAATGAGTAACGTAAATATCACTATACAAATATAAATGTACACGTCTTGACACACTTCTTGTGGGGATATCTCTGGTATACCATGATGCCCCTCTCCCGTTTATCTTGTTATGCACACACAATTCGTGTGTAGGTGGTCGTGATGAGTGCTCGATTAGTACTGATCACGTCACTAACGACGTAATGTATACGAACAGCATGAATAACCACTTTCCGGAACCGCTCACACAGCTCGATGTTCCAGGTAAGTTACGAGTACTTCCCCGAAAGAGAGGGAAAGTTTTTTTCCGTACGTAGGCCTACATATACCCATCGAAATGCCCACGTCTAAATCTTGGAAAAGGACTGGTCATCGAGTCCGACCTCTGAAAAGAAAAGAAAAGAAAAAGACTAAAGAACAAAACAATGATATATATGTAGGCCTATATATGTACATGTACATGTATATGTATATGTATAGGTATATGTATATGTATATATATAATTATGTATATGTATAGGCCTATGTATATGTATATGTATATGTATATGTATATGTATATGTATATGTATACGTATATGTATGTGTATGTGTGTAAACATATATATATGAATTGTTTGAACTTCAAATTGATGAACTTTGGATGACCTCCAAAGAGTGAAATTGGCAACGCCTGCATGAAACCAAGCAGAAGTTCGGATCAGTTTCTCTGTACTGATTATGTCAATACAATGCTGTAGCTTCATCCTCGCGATGATTTGCAAATGCAGCGGCTCATTTAAAACTAATTAAGCAACTGTCAAAGGAACCAGGTGTCAAAATCCTCATGATGGCTAGCAACAAATGGTTTGAACACCAGACTTGCAGTGGCTTGTGCAAGGATATATCTATTAAATCAAATAAAAGATTGGGTCAAATAGACACCGTAAAGCAGAAAGAGACTGTTGACTATATTTTTTTTTCTTCCAATTATAAAGACAATTGTTTGGCGTGAATATATGAAAAAAATAATCGAGAGGAAACTTTAAATTTGTTCATGTAGCTGAGATGAACATAAGAGAATCAAAGTAGATTATTACAGTAAACAGGAGGAATACTTTAAAACGATAGGATGCTCTCCATACTACAAAAGGTTAAAGAAGAGGGGCAAAGAAATATGCAAATAAATGTGAACAAAAACTGAGCAGTTATTATATGAGACAAGACTGAGCCAGCGAGGAGAATGATGGGTAAGAGAGCCAAAAAAAAAAGAGCAAATCGTTAAAAGAAAACTAATAGAAAACACGTCAGATGTAAGATAAGAGTTATGTCCCAAGGGAGCAGAACTATACGTTGCAACTTGTGAAGTCAAAGCCTTTCTGCCTCTGATTATTGTCGAGTTCAGAGAGAGAGAGCTGGCTATCACTAATGACTCATTTTAGCGTACCTGGACACGTTACTGATTTACGTGTAAGGTCAACCCGTTGAGATGTGCTTCTAGTGATTTGAATGAATCAATTAATTTTGTCAGAAAATCTAACCACATCGAGCCTAATGTTAATCGATATACTATACTCAAAATAGAATAAAGAACATGATGTATTTATTTATTTATTTATTTATCTATTCATTTATTTATTTATTTATTTATTTAGTTATTTATTTATTTATTTATTTATTTATTTATTTATCTATCTATTTATTTATTTATTTATTTATTTGGGGGAGGGTTCCCTGTAGTTTTTGGTAGCATTTTCAAGACTTTACCGTGTAAGGCAATTATCTCGGCGTATATTCAAAGGAAACAAAATTGTGTGTTGTTGTGTTATCTTTACTTGAAAAAATTTATCTGAAAAAAAAAATGTATCCAAATAGTCATAGCAATGTATAGTTGTACATGACATTGTGTAGTTATGATGATGACAACTTCGTATGAGCTCGTCCCCAAACTTGGTATGAATAGTGGTATTCGTCACGATCAACAGACGTTGGCTATCAAACTAATGGAAAAAAAAGAGACAGCAGAAATGTTAACAATTTCGATTTCTTTCCACTACGGGGCTCAGAGTTTAAAGAATGTCAATTAAACATCATAGAAGATTCAGTTTAACCTGACCTCATATAGCTTGTGAAGAGAGGCTGTGCCTGAACTAGAGTTAATTCTGCACTCCTATTTTCGTTCTATATCTCCATGACAAGAAAACCATTCACTTCATGGCGGCGAATATCCCACTGAAAGAAATATATTCAGAGGTCCTCATATAAACAGATTTCATACAAATATATGTATGTAAAATATAGGATTCGCTTACTCGTAGAAGTTCATACAAAGGTCATGTGTCCATCCAAATGAGTCAACTCATTCGACTATCTTGAATTGTCTTCTTGGTCAAACTTCACCAATGATCGCGCTGATCGTAAGACGTAAGTGTCTTTACAGTGCGTGGAGAAGCAAAGTGTTGACGCACATTTTCGAGAATCATTACATAAGCATCACGCACTCAACAAGCACTCTGTCATCCACGTGTTGGTAAGGCCCCTTGCTGAACCCTACCTGACCCCGTTTCTTCTCCATCAGTGTGTTGCAGAGTTAACCTTCTTCATATTATCTGTTCCCAATATCTTCCCACAGTGACGTCAGCATGACGTTGACACTCGGTAGGAAGCAGTATGCAAATGACAAAATGTTTGTGGAGACTCTGTCAGTATGCCAAGAATTAGACTGCTTCACAATATTCGAACAACATTCTGCTTTTCGTCTGTATAGATATTACATAAATGTAGAAATTTAGAAAATGCATCAAAATGCATCGACATTATTGCAAAACTTATTATTTCATCTTCTTAAGATACTTTTGACGAACTAAGTATCTAGAGATGATTACAAACGGGTGCGATAACATCGTTGCGGTTGAACTAAAAGGAAATAGCGCGTTTAGAGGAATCCGTTTGACATAACAATTATGCCTTTATTGCAAATTGTCCTACATCGACGTACATTAGTTGCAATGAAAACATCTCGATGGTAAAGAATTCATGAATTTGAATATGCCTTTATCTACCCTTTCCATCTCTGGTCTTCTTAAATGAGATGTATTTGATGTATACAAAGTAGAGGGAAGTTTTGCACGTGTCTTCATCAGCCCGAAGTTTCAAAATAGCGCGCTATCTTGCGGTTACCAAACTAGTCCGATGTCAAAATAGCGCGCTATCAATGTGTAGTGAAGACGCAGATAGCGCGCTATTTGATCGGGAAAATTTCCCCCAAAATCTTGGTCTAGTTCGTCAACTAGAGCGCTAATTCGTGAAATAGCGCGCTATCTTGGGTGCGTCTCCATCAGTCCGAAATTTTCTCGATCCCTCCACGCTTCTGGTTATAGCCAGCTGGCAATGGAAAGCGCATGTACAACAGCTAGTGATTGTGTATAGTACATTACACGCACGGTGTATTCAAGGATCACATGTGTGTACTATAGGCCTACTGTTGTTGTCATCTTTAAAACCAGGGAGGTGATTTCTCTCACCTCCCTATTAAAACTCAGTGCCGTGCATGCTAGCTGGTTTTTTTTTGTAAACTTCTTCTTCTGGTCCACTCTACCTTAGCTGAAGATTCTTGCAGATTGTGTGCATTTTGGATTTGTTTAAACATTGCAATTCGTTAATTTCATATAAGATGCCTCACTGGACAGAAGAAAGAGTAGCGTTATTAATATCCCTTTGGAGAGAATTTGCTGTACTGCTCACCTCCCTGGTTGTAGAATCGTACATACGGTGATATAGGAGATATTGAGCGGGGAAATCCACTTTCGAACCGCGAGCCAGGCAGAGTAATATTGCAAAGTGCGCATGCGTCAATTTTCGGACTAATTTCCCGAAGCAGGCTGTTCGAGCTGATGAAGACGCACATTCGCTGTATCGGGCAATTTTCTAAGACCGCAAAATGTCCCGCTAGTTTGAACTTCGGGCTGGGCTTGCCCAGTATCTTCTTGACCCATCTGACGTAATTTTCTTCCACACACAAAGATCACAAATCCAGAATATCCAGTAAACAACTTGGCCGATATTTAATGATTATCTACAAAATTTGCAAAGGGACAGAATAGATAAAACATGGTTGATTTGGAAAAATAAAAATGTCCTTGGCGCCTACTAGTAATCACACCCACGAAATCGAACATATTTCACAAGTTGCCGTCTCTTCATATTTTTGGGGGGTCATTTTCGTGGCAATCGGCATACAACAGTTCTATTTCTACATAGAAAATTAGTGTAGATTATGATGAGGTCCAAGAAAGTGTTATGTTCAATAACTTAACAAAACACATAATTAAACATGTAAACATTTTTTCTCGGTGTATATCTCTTTTGCCCGTTTTTCATTATTTATCGACGGATTGCGCAGTTGTATCACTTTCTTGGCATTCGTATCAGTTTTGTAATATGCACAAAGTGATATTTGGCTTCAGTGTGTTTGAACATATGGAGTGTTAAAGGTACTGTTCACCATTGGGAGCAGCGATTAAAAAAATGTTCGAGTTGTCGCATGTGATGCATATGTTATAGGTCCGTTGTATCACAAAATATCCTACCACATAACAATTTTGAAGTAAAGCCTAAAATGTAATGAGATTTTTCTCACTAAACCGTAACTGTACACGGTTTCGTCTAGAGACAATTTTATTACAATTATTGTTCACATTTTGTATATTTAACATTGATGAGCTGATTCAAATTTTTACATTATATGTTTCTAAATTTATTTATTTATTATATGTTTCTATCCATAACTCACATTTTAGAACTATTTTGAAGCACTAAAGCTAGGTTTTTGTTTCAACTGCAAATGGTAAATAATGTCTTAATGTATGAAACAAGACCAAGAAAATGATGGGTGGATATCGGATAGATGAATGACTAAATGCATGATTATCACAATAATAACCACAAACAGTTATTATTAGCACTAACTGTTGTCACTGTTGTGGTTGATATAGCACTGTAATCATCCCCATCATTATTCATCATAGCATTTGAGAGCGGAATGCTTCGCCACAGTTTGGTATCGATATCTTTCTATGCATGTCGACCTCTTACTTAACTCCTCCAATAAACCCCTTTCATCTTTTCCCTCTATGTCTAAAGATTGTCATAGTCAGTCATGATTGACGTGTCATTGTGACAATGCTTATACCCCGGGACAACTCGGACCGATTTGGGTGTGAGCTTACGGTCAAGATCGTCTGCAATCAGATATTGAATTAGAGCAACAGTTACATTGAAGCCATTGCGCCCCGTGGTTGCTTGATCACACCGCATGAATCATTGATAAAATCGAGGGCAATCCGTTCATCAAGCCGAGCGAATCTCAGCAGAAGATTTTTCTATTCGATTCTAAGGGTTAAATATAGCTCGTGATTCAAACTTTTTCTCCAAAGATAGCGGAGATCATCTTGTCATGGAGCTGATTCGTAAGCAGTGTCAAAAGGTGCTGTTTCGCCTTCAACGCACGCACGAAGCAGCGATGAAGTAACTCATATTCTGAAGGGGATCAAAAAACATACCAGTGGATATGGATCCTTCTTTCGCGCAACCTGTATCTATCTATGAAGTTGACTATTGCAGAAAAAAGTGCACGCAGGCTATGCTTCTGACGTAAAGCGTAAATTCAAGGTTTTATTTTGTTTTGGGTTTTTTTTTTTCTGGTTCAGTTTCAATTATGTATAGTTTTTCAACTTTTTTATTTATGTTACATTCCTGGAAAAGTTTTTTTTTCTGGAAAAGCGGATCTCTTCTGCAGTCCTTCCATAATATCCATACAATTTAGATTTCATGCAAAACTTTGAATTTGTTACTTCTGAGCAATACATTCGAAAACATTGTTTTTTCTTTGTTCCATATTTTCCATATACTTTCCTGAGCTGCTTTGAAATTAATCCGTTCCTTGTAAGAACAATGAACATGAAACCACAATATACGGCTTCATATAACTTCTGCTCTGTTAAAGGTTCATTGTAGGTTTCATAATGACGTCTCATATCATAATACAATGTACGTATGATATGTATAAAATGTACGTACAATGTACGTATGATATGTATAAGTGTATTTGATTAATTCTGCTATTTTGGTTATCAGGTGGTTTTTTATATATATGTATATATAATTGTGTAGTTTTATATTTTAATCGTAAACTGATTGTATGACTATGTATGTTACCATAAAATGAAATATCACACTGTACAAAATTCTGCAATTCAGCCATCTTCATGGCTGCAAATGAATTTTTAAATAAACCATTACCATTACCATTACGTGTATAATACAGAGACTAATGCAAAGTTTTGATGTTTAGATCAATTCTCAAAATATGCTAAGCCTTCCACATTGGAACTGCACCCGTGCTTCATTCATATCACATGATTATAAACACAGTGTTATATCAACATTTTTATTTGATTTGTGAATGTTCAGATTGGTTGTTTATGAAAATTCAGCGATTAATATTCTTTTTGTAGATTATTGATCGTCCCCAATGGTATATCTGAGATTTCACCGACTTAACTTACTATGTCTTCACAGTTTCTGCATAATCATGTAAATATCTTTATTTTCTATGTATCATCTTAATGTAATAATGATTTTCACATTGTATTGTGTGTATCTTACTCCGCAGTTCAACCTTTTAGATGCCATGACAATTTTGTTAATAAACCAAATTGATTTGAATTAAACATATATATCATTTTTTTAAATATATGTACATAACATACAATATACTGTATATACATATATAAACGATTGCGTATATTGTATAAAGTACGTACAAATTGTATACTAAACAAAGACTGAGAGTCCACTATATGTTAAGTTATTATTCAGATCAAAAATCAAGCAGAAAAGGAAATGGCATACGTGATTTCAATGTGTTATTTCCTACACATTATACATACAAAAGCAAACGATGAAAACATGACACACGAAGAGATCAATAACACGACATACCAGTGCTAGACATAACAACATTAATGACTGAGATCCTTGCTGAAATTCGTATTTCCGCTTCCGCTTAATGTCCGTGTCGATGGTAACGCTCTGGATATATCATGAATACTTCGCACAGCACATTATAAACAGGAGAGGGGGGGGGGGGGGATCGCCGCTCTTCAAACTCCATGAGGGGAGCTGTTCCTCTGTCTCTGCGATTGACAGTTTGAACCTGGGTGGCTGGAGTACCCTGGAAGTGGGAAATTAAATTCCAGACACTCTAAAAATAAAACGAGATATTAAAGAGTTATGCAAGACAAAGCATCATCGGGGAAATCTGTGAAACTGCATACGAGCATTCATGACGATTGTAATAAAAGTTTAGAAAAGAGTCTCACTTATATAGTGAGACATAGATTTTACATCTCGTTGAACTTTTGATACAGAATGTCATTATTCTTTAACAAAATAATTGTAAACGTGAAACATTAGTGTGTGTATTGGAGTGATTGAGCCACAAGCACAATGATTTCAATGATTCTATTATATAATTTGTAGGTTGACATTAAAAAGACATGCAAATAATGTCATCTACATGGGGATTAATGGCTGTTATGAAAGCTATGATAAAAAGTACTCCTAAATTTACCCTGCTGAATAGCATCAGCATTAATAAATTAATCCATCAATTCTGCGACATACTTTTAGATAGTTTAGCCTTGATGACACCGTTGACAACTTTTCGAGCATGGTATTGTAGGGATTAATGGCTATGTTATCATGAAAACTATAAGCTATAATAAGTTTTATACTTCATATACTCATACATTTACACTGCTGCACAGCATCTGCACATATAGATTAATCCATAATCCATTCTGCGACGTACTATTAGATTTTCAAGCCTTGATAATGACACCGTTGAAAATTTTCCGAAGAAAATATTGTGATTTGAGCAACCCAAGCTGGCCGCACTTTTCAGTTGGTTGTCAGCTGTTGTTGGTAGCCTCATCTTTGCAAGGTGACAAAATACAGAACAGCTAAACCGCAGTGGATTGACGAACAAACAAGCAAACTAGAAGGGGTAAAAAGACATGGGGTACAATAATAATAATAATAATAATAATAATAATAATAATAATAATAATAATAATAATAATAATAATAATAATAATAATAAGGTCTTCTTTACCCAGGGTAGCCTCTTCAGTGTTGCCACTGCTCTACCAGAGGGCCCTGCCATTATTATTACCCTAGCATTGCCAGGTACCCATTTATACACCTGGGTCGAGTGGGACATAGTGAGTAAAAACATCTTGTCCCAGGACGTAAGCACTGGGCGGGATTCGAACTCGGGTCCTCTGATCGGGAGTCGGGAGTCTTATCCACTATGCCACAGCGCCCCCACTAAGGGGACAATTATCGAAGGGTATGAAAGCCATTTGCTTGTTTTTGACATTGTATACCTTTTATTCATTAAATCAAAATGATACATACAATTTCGTTTAGTTGTCCATATCTGTTGTTACTTTTATTTTCTGTTATCTGTGTTTGGAACCTACAGTACATTGCTTTGTACATCTGCTCGCATTTTCTGTGATATGTGATGTAGAATATTCGAGGATTGACTTTGTTTGTAAATGAACTTTCAAAAAGAAACCATTTAGACTTTGTTTGTTTCTTGTTTGTCCTATTCCTTTTTATTCCCCCAACGAGAACCTACGTTTCCAACTAAATTAATGATCTAAGCAGATCAGGTCAGGCAAGGTGCGCTAGAAATGTGTTCTGCTACTTTTCTTTAAAATGGCCAAACTTCAGCATGGTTCAAATCCTTAATCAATTGGTTTGATTTAGTCTATTCTCTAAAATTGTTCTAAGTATAAATATTAGTATCTGCGGCTTTTCGTTGATGATAATATCGTGACATTGGTCGTAATACCATCCTTTGATTTAATTTCCGTGATCATTTCATAATTCCATGAAAATCTATTTGCCCCCAAATTTCATAACATAGCATAAACGCATTATACAGGTTCACACTTGTTAATTACTAGACATATGTGTGGGGGAAAAAGTGAGAACGCTGTTAAGAAGAGGCAGATAGGTGAATGTCAGCCCAGGCATTTAAAGAAAACGTGGAGATCTTTTCCCGCGCTTTGAGGCCAGGTCCCTGAACAGGTTGAACTAGGAATTTCTGCAAGGTTCTATGATATTACTATCTCCACCGGCCATGATACATTTTCTTGAAGATATTCTATATCTCTCTCCCTGTCTCCCCATCTCTCTTCGTCTCTTTCCTTCTTTCCCTCTTTCTCTCTTAGTCTGTCTGCCTCTCTCTGCCTGTTGCCATGACTCACCAATGCCTGACGCAAACTAAAGTGGCACTCCAGGAAAGTGACTCGTCTTCAGCACATCCTCCTCTCATCAACCCCCCCCCCCTCTCCCCCCCCCCATCTCTCTCTATCCCCTTCTCTCTCTCTCTCTCTTCTTCACATCTACAAACACAAACACGCTTACACACACCCACACAAACACGAGAATACTCACCCACACAACCATGCAAACAGCCCAGCAAATAAACCTGCAAACAAAATATAAACACAAACATACACGCGCGCACACGCGATTTTGTGTCATCGTGTGTTTGTATGTTTCATTCTTTCTTTTTTTGTTTTTTCTTTACTTATTTGTTTTGTTTTTAATCATCTGTTCAGGAAAGTCCCCAATAAGAGATGAGGAACTGACGGGGAAAAAATGCGTAATGAATATAACAAGATGGAGAGAGACAGAGAAAAAAAAGAAAAAGGAATGACTCAGACTTTCATTCGATTTTGGCTGGTCAACTGCTGGTTGCGAATGCTTCTAAGGCACAACATGCCTCACAAACCAGAATAATCATAATATAATGTTATCATTTAAAAAAAAAAATATCATACTATTTAAGCATTATATTGTCATGTAGCATTTTGTTTGTATTTGAAACACGAAGAAATAGAATAATCAATCAAACCAAAGGAAATTACATAGATACCTGTCCCTAGAAAACTAGTCGTGCTTCTACCGAGCACCAACTCTTATACTATAAGGTACACATACAAACACAAACACAAACACAAACACAAACACAAACACAAACACGAACACAAGGACAATCACATATACATACAGATAGGACAATCACATATACATACAGATAGTAGAAAATTTTATAATAATAATTGACAGTTCTTATAATAGCGCATAACACAAAGAGATAATGTCCCTATGCGCTCATAATATATTTATTACAGTCATATTTTGTACACTGTGCCTGTGATTTTTCCGAGGAGCTCTAAAGAGGAATTCCACCTAAAAAATAAATAAACTTCAAAAGAAAGAGAAAAATATTCCCTACAGAAATGACAAAAATAGGATAAGAAATAAGGAAGACAATTTCACATTTTTTCAGAAAACATTTCTTGACCAGTCTTTATGAATATTCAAATGAGCCAGTTGATGATGTCATACCCTCACAATTTTTCATGTACGTTATGTATGACATTCGGGAAATTTGGTTTTTTTTTTAGCGAATACAAGCAAAAGCATGTTCTCAAACCCAAATATATCAGAGTTAACATTTTTATATTTATACATCTGAAATATGAGATTTTTGTCATTTCTGTAATGAATTAGAAGTTTTGAGATCATGACATCGTCAGCTTGCTGGTCAAGGGCTGGTCAAGAAATGTTTTCCAAAATTATCTTCCTTATTTCTTATCCGATTTTGGTCATTTTTGTATCGTTCTGTAGGGAATATTTGCTCTTTCTTTTAAAGTTTTTTTTTAATTTTTGGTCGTGGATTTCCTCTTTAACACCTTACAGCCCACAACCTATAAACGCCTGTAGGGCATAATGTAAAAACTAGTTCACAATGAGAATATTTTATTTAATTGCAAAGGAGAATTGCAAATATCTTCAATGTGATTGTGCTGTGTGTATCATATAATATGTATATTTAGAGAGGCAGACAGTAGATATGGATTGACAGCAACGTACATTCATACATACATACATACATACATACATACATGTACATACATAGATGGATAGATATAAATGTATAGATAGACAGATTAGATGGGTACTACAATATAGATAGATAGATAGATAGATAGATATAGATAAGATAGACTGATAGCTAGCTAGCTAGATACAACAGATATAGATATACATAAGATAGACTGATAGCTAGCTAGATAGATAAAATACATACATACGTACATACATATACATACATACATACATTCATTCATTCATACGTACGTGGATTGGTAGAGATAGATAGATAGAGAAAGAAATAAATAAAGGACAGACAAACGGACAGAGACGCGGGGGGGGGGGGGGGGGGGTGGTGGGATATTTCCGTTGTTTCAGCCGCGGCGCCATCTCTTGAGGCGCCAATACGCCATACCTTGGTATACAGCAATCGGCATGTGACCTGACCGACGCCCAAACATAGTCAGACAACCCAGATGTGACCTGCGGATTATGCAAGACAGCGGCTCTCGATCCTCCCGAACCTACGGGGTCGGTTCGTTTTCTTTGATAAGCCCTGTCATCTCCTCCTAACATAATTATGTTCTGGATCTAGGAGTCAGCTCGGCTTTCTTGAGGTACCCAATTCGCTCGGTAACAGCGAAATAACTCGATTACAAGGTCTAAACCTTAAAATCATTAACGGCGTGAGTCGCGCGGCTATTCTTGGACGGGGCGAGCCTGGCGAGGCTGCCTTTCGTTTTTTGACAGGGCGCTAAATTTAGCGGCAGGAAGGAACATATTTAGAATGTCCAATATCCGACATGTTGAGGGAAAAATTAAGGGAAAGGAGGATGAGAATGAGTGATATAGAGAGGCAGAAAAGTTGAAGGGAAAAGGGAAGAGTTTACAGGTCGTAGAGCCTCTATCTTTGTTTCTGCTAAGTGATTTGAGAGTCCTAAAAATGTTGCCAAGGAAAAAGGTACCAGTAGCGTCCTGCAGGAATTCCAACCTCAGTGGTCTTACACAACTGTATATCATCTGTATGCTAGGCTCCAATTTACAACAACACACATTTACCACCACCCAACAGTGCAAAGATGATTAAAGTAAATGCATGATCAAGCATCACAAATGAAATGGACATAATGATGGATTGGATTTAATCACCTACAGCATCTTAAGTCAACCGCTTTCTGCAAAGTGTTTACTTCAAGGTTAAAGATTTTCTCAACATTAGCAGAGGGTGCCCTTGTCTGAGGTGTGCCAACAGGTTTGAGACCCAAATTATTTCTCGTGAAAGAAATGCACTAAAAGCTTTGTGCTGTTACAACTGCAGACTTTCTCCCATCAGGCAGAGAAGTTTGTTTGTTTTTTCTTCTTTTTTTTGTTTTATATTCCACATTTCATATCATTTTACAATCCATTAAAGTGAGAATCACAGCACGAAGTATAGTCAATTTGAGGTGGAAACAAATAGATATAAATGTTTAAGCAAAATGATAAGAATAACATCATATGTGAGGAACCTACTAAAATCAGAAGAGTGTACAATGTAGGCTTCTAAAGAGTGAGCTCCTGACGAAAAAAAAAAATGGCGAAATACAAGAGAAACAGAATGTCGATAATGTAATAAAGTTATGTATTGTATTAAGAAGTTACGTATTGCACTAAGTTGGTAGACCGTCTCCATCCCACCTACCTGCACCATTAACCACCATGACTGAAACTATGTTGACCCTAATTCCACTGTAAGTTTCTTCTGCTTTCTTAAAGTCTACCATGACATGATACATTAATTTTAGCCCTCTTGAAAACGAAAAAATGGAGGAGTGCTCAATGGTTTTCTCATCTTAAAACAGTGCTTGATGAAAGGAAACTAGATTGCTTATACATTCCGTGTTCTTTGACGTTCTCTTTCCGCATGATAAGGAAATCTTATTTCTCCTCCAGCTTCGCATCTTCTACCTTTTCTCTTTAAATTAATGCCTCGTCATACTACTATGAACTTTTTTTTTCAACGGAATATTTGTGTCTACGAAATTGGGAGATTTATGTGGTATGGTTATCATTGGAATACAATAATTGGAAAACTCTGTGAGCGCATGTTCCATAGACAAAACTTTCGATGTCTTCCTAGAAATCTATTAAAGTACCTTTCTCGTTAGAGGCGAGTAGCCGCGAGTGACACGTGAACACGTCTATACATTATGAACGAATTAGACAAAAATGACGTGTTGAACCAAAAAAAAAAAAACAGACAGAGAAATAAGATTATAGAGGATGATATTCCTCGATTAAAGATAAAGTATACTACACGTCACTCCTGAAGAACATAAAGTCAATTACTTCCATCAATCATAATTGTTATACCTTCATTGTTTGCTTCCCGTAAATCAAAAAGGTTGACTCGCCACAAAACTTCCAGATGTTTAACTATTTGACAGGGAAAAGAAACTCGCCGCAAATCAATCGCAGGCTTACCACTGATCTAATTTCTGCACCTCACGAGTTGGCATTACCCCTTGACAGTCACCATTAATATCGCTCCCTTCTTTGGACAGACAATCCTGCCCAATTACTCGGTTCATTGTCACGGCGATCTGTTGATTAGGAACGACCCTGTGGTCTGCACACCAAGCTTCCTGTCTAAATTAGGCCCCTTTCAGACGGTGAAAACAAAGTCACATCTCATGTGATGGGAGGAATGCCGTTGCCTTGGTGTAACCCTTTCATCGTGTGCCTGTGTCTGTGTATATATGCATTATTGCCTTATGAATTTTAAAAGTCATAACCATGACTATCATTCTTAAATACGGAGTAACAGATTGGAACACTTACTGCACCTCTTATGTTGATAATCTATAGCATACGTTTATTAATTTCTTCCTCAATTCATGGTGTATATATGATATTTCGACGTATTGAGAATATGTAATTTTATTTTCATATTATTTGTTCTTTATTTGTGAATTATCACTCTTTGTTGAAAATGAAATAAACGAAACGAAACGAAGACAGTAGAATTTCTGAAGTAGGGCTTTACGAGTAATTAGTACCTTATCTTTCTTGCATAGGGAAATCGACTTAAAAACAAACAAACAAAAAAGCAATATCGATTCTCACCAGAGGTCAGTAAACTTCAGTCAAATGAACACATCTGGTCGTCTGGGTTAGTCAGTACTTCCTTACTGCATTGGTTTGAGATGAAATATTTTTCAAATACAGGAGATGACATGACCACACTCATTGTGATAATGGGGTTTAGTAATCTTGGTTTTCTGTTTGATTGTTTTTCAATTAAATATTGCTATCAAAGAAAAGCGGATGTCGAATTAAGTGGGTTTGAAGTCAATGAGTATTTAGCGGTTACTTGGTGTTTAGTGACAAGGTCGTGATGATTTCTTCTGAGATATCGCATCATCATACTGTATTTTGTCAAAATATTCGTATCTGACGGCAAAGAGCTCAAGACTAATTGTCGAATAGATAGAATATATATCCCAGAATCCAAATTATACCAGTAATATGTTTTTATATTCTTTGTATATGCTACAGACTCCTTGACGCTCATACAGTATAGTGATAATAATGCTTGCCATTGATTTGAAACGGATTCGTTTGTTGCGTCGATATCAAGTCACTCTTAAAATGTGGTTCTATCACCCCATAATGTTTACAATTATCCTTTCTGTCTCCAGTCCTGTTCATAACCTCCTCCTCCCCTCCCCAATATACCTCCGTGACTCATCACCGACCATGAAACCATACTTTTATGAAATCACCAGCACCAACAGCTTAAGTAAGGGTCTCTGAGTTATTATTGTCGCCATGACAACGAGTACACTTTTTGCTTCTACCGTCTGGGTTAGATTACTCAAAAATAGTCATACTCTTTTCATCTGCAAGCGCGCCCCTTTGTGCTAAATTTAGTGTAAAGATCTCTAGTGGTCCTCGGCAGGGCAACTTTAGCTGTGTCTTTCTATCGGTTTGAGTGTGTGCGTATGCACGTGTTCGCGTGGTTGTGTATCCGCGCGCGTGCACGTGCGGGGCAGGGGAGGGGAGTGGGGAGCGATTAGGGGCGGGGGAGGGGTAAGATCTTGATCTAGAGGTCAGAATACGAAATGGACAGACTAGGTAAGACTCATCTGTAGCCGGACAAACGACAGCGTTGTCATGCCCCTCCCGTCCGATGACTGATATCAGCAGTGCGCAGATGTCGACCGAGGAAGGAAAGTCGTGTGTGTTTGAGTTTTATTAGACATTCGTGTCGTTGCATGCCTGCGTGTATGCACACGTGTGTATTTGCACATTCATTTGTGTGTGCGTGTGCGCTCGTGAGGGGATCTTGAATTTCCTGTTGAGTCCTTCTGCTGTGTATACTGCCATGATATACGTATATCCGATGGACATTTCTCAGGCAACAATACAGGTGTCACGATAGGTGGTGAAATTGTTAAGAGAGGGTAAGCAAACCTCCTTTTCGACGTCCTTGACATTGCTTTTATAAGTCTTTTTTTTTCGGGGGGGGGGAGACAAGAACTGAATTGAATGACTGGATTTTTTAAAAAAATGGTGACAGTTCGTTATTTCGAAGGTTCGTAATTCCCCGATGAAGGTTCGTTAATCCGAAATGAAATAAGGTTCTTCATTCCGAAGGTTCGTTAATCCGAAAATGAAATAGTGTTCGTAATTCGGAAAGTTCGTTCAAGTACGCACCGTCTGTTCGTTTTCGGAATAACGAACCTTGGGGATAACGAACCTTATTTCATTTTCGGATTAACGAACCTCCGGAATCAAGAACATCACCCCAAATTTTGTCATCCGAAAACTGTATCCTTGTTATTTATTTTCAGTGTTATCTAGTTATACAATGATTGTTGTTTGCTTTATTATCCGTTACAGATAACTACAAGTTGAACTACATAGAAGTGGAGATTGGCCCGCCGAAGCCAAGATATCTGTGAGTATAAATCGTAAAATACTATTCAATCTAAAACAAACATATCTACGGGCATGACCATTTGAGATGATGCACAGATTGACTATGCTTAATTTTGCTGAAGTATATTTCACTGTTTTTTAATGATGATGGTGGTATAGTGGTGGCGGAGGTGGTGATGTGGTGGTGGTGGTGATTGTGGTGGTAGTAGTAAAGGTGGTGATGGTGATGATGATGATAGTGACGGTGGTGTAAATGGTGATAGTGGTGGTGGTGGTGGTAATGATGGTGATGGTGATGGTGATGGTGATGGTGATGGTGATGGTGACGGTGATGGTGATGGTGATGGTGATCATGGTGATGGTGATCATGGTGATGGTGATGGTGATGGTGATGGTGATGGTGATGGTGATCATGGTGATGGTGATGGTGATGGTGATGGTGATGGTGATGGTGATGGTGATGGTGATGGTGATGGTGATGGTGATGGTGATGGTGATGGTGATGGTGGTGGTGATGGTGGTGGTGATGGTGATGGTGATGGTGATGGTGATGGTGATGGTGATGGTGATGGTGATGGTGATGGTGATGGTGATGGTGATGGTGATGGTGATGGTGATGGTGATGGTGATGGTGATGGTGATACGTATCATTATCATGACGGAAGGGGCAATGCATAGGCCTACTGTTATACATAATCTGTGCATTTGGTTTGAATTCGACGACCACTGAAAATGTTTCTCGATTCTATTCATCATGTGAATTGATTAACAAAACTATACGTATACCTGCATCTATAGAGGGTTTCTTGAAATGACAGGCTTGAACAGGCGAGTGAAGTGATTATACATTAATTTGTAAGGACAATCCCCCTACTGTCACCTCTGTGTGAAAGTCATTCACCTTGACCCATTCATGTTAACACCCCCTCTCCGTATCCAAACGGCTGCAATGTGCTCTTCTATCATACATCTGAAAACATGAGTCACAAGGCCAACACAACCAGACTTAACCACAGACTTCTGAAACGTGATGGTGTCTTGGGATCGCAATGTGATTCTCACTTGTCTTGAGGCTCTTGATGACTTGACGAATACCTCTCCATGCTCCCTTTGCACGATGTAAATACATACAAATGTGAATTGAGACATCAGTCTGTACACCTAGAAATTGGTCACAGTTTGTTATTCCGAAGCTTCGTAATAATCTCAAAGTTCGTAAATCAGCAGGTTCATTGATCGATCCGAGGGTTCGTAAATCCGAAAATGACATAAGGTTCGTTATTCTGGAGATTCGTTATTCCGAAGGTTCGTTATTCCGAAAACGAAACAGTGTTCTGAAGATTCGTTAGAACGCACTTTCTTTTCGTTTCCGGATTCAAGAACCTTCGGAATAACAGCCTTTGATTAATGAACCCTATAGTTTGTTTTCTAATTTGAAAAACGCACATAAAAAAAAGGGAATTTGTGTGTTTCGGAATAAAGAGCCTTCAGAATAAGTAATATCTCCCAATACATTTAACATCTTTGCCAGCGCAAGAGCTGTTAATGGTTAATCAATACACTCCTCTTTTTCAATTCGGTTGCTGAAAATAAAAAGATACTTTTAAAAGTATAGAGGAGTAAATGAGCAAACAAGATGTTGAAATACGACAAACTGTCCTATTTAAGACAAGACGCTGTGAAGACGCCTTTACCGAGTTTTATCATCTCATCTTCTCGCCGTGTCCTTCAATACACGCCAGCTTGCCAAAAATCATCATCTCGTCTTCTTGCCCCCAAGAAGCTCACTCTTTCCTTCTATTGATCTCCCCCATCTTAACTCTGTCTTCTCTATTACTCCCTTCGTGAAACAAGTGATTTGGCAAGTTGGACGTCATAGCACTTCGTATTCTTGTCCTATTTTTCCTAATTATACCCGACCTGCCGACTTGTATCACCTTTTTGTCTCATTGCGTTCTCAACAAGCCAACTTGTCTAGTCTTCCTGTCCCAAACAAGTCGATACGCCAAGTTCCAGCAGCTCGTCGACCTTGTGTTCTTGCAATTTCCAAATCAACTTGACGAGTTCTGTCAGTAAATCTTACTCATACCCACTGAAACGGCTGGTCGAGTTCCTACAACTTGTCCACTTGTCCCCCCTTCTTCGCTATCTAAGCCTCCGTCCGAATGGCGTCTTGCCCTTGAAACATTATGGCTCATGCTTGGTGTGAGGCAAAGAAATCTTTTATTTGACGTCATTACTGACGTAAGGTCTCATCAAAATCTCCCATTTTTCTATCATCAGAGAAAATGGCGAGCCTCTTCCCCTCATTAAGGTTGCTCCGGGCGGCGGCAAGGTGAAGTACAGCACCATCGTCTTTCCAGACAAGGACAAGGAAAACAAAGGGTAAGTTTTGGCGGCAAGATGAATGAGGCACAGGGAGAATGCGGGGAAAAATGAGAAGTATGTGAGCAGATTCGCATTTCCCTACCTTCTTTGGCAAAAGCCACTCGTAATGTTCACTGGAATTTAGAAACAACATAGCAAAACGACATAAGAATGCTGAGGGTACGGTTGTAAGCAGCACCGTTATTGAAACGGAAGTTTACAAGTAAAGATGATAAAATAAATGAACAGTTGTATTTCTAGGTAATACAGATTACTGATTATCACATAACCGATTTCGTGTCATACACACAAGGCTTCATATTCCCCCAGTCCCACCCACACCAAGAAAAAGTCTTTGTAATTTTTACTTCATTTGGTATACTATCAGTTTTGTCTGTATTCCACGATCAACCCTGCATGCATGCAGAACATCTATTTAATTCATCTTACGAAATTTTATCAAATCTCTTTTAATTATATACACATACTACATAAAACATATACCTATTTTTCTCGTCGTGAATAGAAGCAAGCACAGAAACAAAATTAGAACACATATTGTCACCACGGTAGTAATCAAAGTTGAACTACTTGCTGTGATGATGATTGAATCCAATCGAAATCTTTTGAAATTGATATTTATACCTGCTTGCCGGTTTGTGTCGTGATTTGCTTGGGTGCCTCACAAATTTGCTTTAAGATTGTTTAGGAGATAGTGGTTAAGTATCCGCAATTAGAAAGAAATATCTCAAAAAGAAGAAAATGTTTAATGATCTTTTCTATGAAAGGCGACTTGAAACACACTTTATTTATAGTGGCATGTGATCGTTGTAGACAGGTGACTGCAAGAACAGGCTTGACTGTTCTTGAGTCATTTTGTGACCTACTTGAAAATTAATTCTAGGAAAAGAATATTAAAACTGACACATATAGAAACTCTCGCGTATAAGACAAGACAGAATGACGACTCCGGCATGCCCTAAAGTGTCAAACTTTGCACATCTGTCCATGTGACTGTACTCGTGTGTGTTTGTGCGTGTGGGTGTACGTATGTGTAGTGTACGAGTTTTATTGCCTAGGAGCGGTCTTCTCTGTGTCATATTATGATGATAACATGATCGCTGTTCCTACTTTAAGTTGTGACGTTTGGAAAGGAGCTATTAAAAGGTGTGAATTGTATCTGGTCGTTCTCTAGAAAACAGGATGATATCATGCCCATATTCCGTTGAGACGAAGATTACAGAGGGGAAAAAAAAGCCGTGAAGGAGAGAAAGGGCATGGGAGGTCAGATATCAGTGGGGCGCCGGAAGTTCAAGGGGAGGAGGGTCTTATTTGCTTCTTCCGGCGATTACATAACAGAGTGTTGAAAAATTTCCCCTGCCTGACTGACGTCTTTGTTGGATGTCTCCTCATACGATGGTCTGGTTAGCTTGCGCGGAAAAATAAAGAACCAAAACAAATTAATTCTTATAATATTATCACAGTGAGACGCCCTGTCTCGAGTCAAGTCAACCAAGATTTTAATTTCAGTTTCAATTTATTTTTCATACTTCTCGAGAAAATGTCCTAAAAAATAGAATTATGCAATACAAAATTCCAAAGTACAAACTGGGTGAAACCATCTCCTGAATGTCAAACTAAATTTATTTCGATGTGAAAATAAACACAAAGGTATGTTTACACTAGTAAATGAACTGCACTATATTCAAAGTACGAAAAAAAAAATACGGGGCCTACGTAAAAGCAAGCTTGTTTAGTCGCAGGCCCATGATAAAGCCAGGAATATAGAAATATGGAGTACGCCTTATCTATTTAGACCACATAATGGCGGGAAATGATGAAATAAGGAACCAAACTAGTATTACTGTAGACATAGAGAAGCCACATGATGCAACAGTGTCCGTATAAGCACATTACTGACAAGTAAATGAGTGAATGAACACGAAATTGGCTCATTAAGATTCTCCAAGTTATTTATGTTTGCGTACTCTGCCGTTTGTTTACTGTTCTTTGAGAAAATGGGGAAGTGAAATCATACCCTTAACCAAATAAAACTCAAAATTATGTTCACCTTTGTCTTGATATCATACATTGTTTAATATCTCTAAGATTTATCATGTTTGTTTTATATTAGTATTGTCTGGGGCAAATTATTTGTTGTATAGGGCCACAGTTTTTCTCTCTTTCTCTTCTTTCTTTAAAATAACAACAACAACATCATACAAAGATAGCTCCTTCCCATATATTTTGACAACTAAAGAGATGAACAACTTCTGAGAGAATCAGGAGTTAGTAGATTTTGGCTTTTATGCGTTGAGCTTAAAAGAAACACGCATAAAAAATAAAAACAAAAACAGATAATAAGCAACTGGAGAAGACGTAAATAGCTCTGTTATGATTGCAACAGGATCTGGGAACTTTGCATCTTAACGATTGCATTAAAGGAACTAGGTTCCTTCTTGAGCTAAATATGAATTCGAAGTTGTTGACTTATATTCTTGGAAGGTTGCTCCGAACAGTCTGGGTCGGTTAATATCTTTTCACCTTTCAGTTATCTATCGTTATCCTCCTTACAGTGATTTAATGCACCTTCCACAATATAATCCCTACCTGCTCCTCAGTAACAAGGTCGGGAATGTGCGTGCAGGCGGCTTTACACATCTTTACCAGTGTCTATTCACACACGTGGGTGGAGAACATGGCCGAGAAGGGCAGTCTACGTTGAAACACATGTGACATTGATTGTGTTGTGTGTCACCCCCTTCCTTTTAAGTTCTGTCTCCGACTTTCCCTACGGCTTCTATGACGTCACAATGAGTTTTTTTTGGTTGTTGTTGTTTTTTTTTTTTTTTTTTTTTGCTGCACCATCTTGTGATCAGAAAAGTTTGTTGACCTGCGTACAAGTGTATCAGGAATGAACGCTACGACAGGAAAACAAAACGTCGACTAAGCAAAACGCAGATGACAAGGGATTTGGCTTCATTAGTTTCTGATTGCAGTTTTTCTTCTAACAATGAAATTCTAAAAACGTTGCTCTCTTATAGATATTTGACTATGAACGATATGAAATCGATTACTCATTTTACAAATAGTGTCAGATACATTGAGTGGAATTGTTGAGGGGTCAGTAACACTGTTTTGTCGTGATTTAACACTGTTTATCATATCATCATCATCATCATCATCAAGTTTTATAGGTCTGGGGCAAGTTTTTTGTGTATATCTTATTTCTTATTAAAATATAAGGACTTCAATTAATATTGTTATTCCTACGATATCGGAGAAATGTTTAAAAAGAGTGATGACTGACATCAACCGTGATCATGACTGTAAAGCGTAACCTAATATTTGCTTCGTATTCAAATGTGACTTCGTTCTCTGCATGGATTCGATAATGACGATGATGATGGTGATGATGATGAAACAGCATTTATCTGTTTGTATTTTACCATTTATCTGTAGAAACATTCAAAGGCGCTGTAGAATCATGATTTATGATCCATGGCAATCGAGTGTTTATTTCCTGTTTGATGTGAAATAACAAATTCTAACCTGACCACTTGGTATACTCTCTACACATTGCATTGATGAAAAGGTATTTGACTTGTCATAACTATAATTTACGACAATAACAATTACAACGCCATTTGAAAGGTCTGCCGAATGGGTTTGATTTGGACGTTCAGTAAACCTAAATTATGTTTGTTTATGAATATTTCGTTCTTCACGCAACAGTGAGCAAAGTCAGGATAGACTGAAAATCCTAAATCAAAAATTATGAACTTGTGAGTACCAGGCCTTCTTTCACTTTTATGTGACTTAAATATCTCTGACAGATCAGACAAGAAGAGTAAAGATGACTCGACCACGACGTCACATTCATCCAGTTCGAGTTCATCGTCTGCAGATCGACGATCGAGCAACTCTGGTCGAGGTATCATCAAGGGTTTCACGCTCGCCCAGAAGACCGCTGCCATCACCAAGACGCTGTCCGGCCTCACTAGTAAATTGAATTTGTCGTCGTCATCGTCCTCGTCGAAATCGGTCGAAACCACGACGTCGACATCGACGTCGCCAACACTTTCATCCTCACCATCGACAGTCCCGGCGGTTTCTGCCGCGGTAGTGCTGTCGCAGCCGCCGAATCGACCGCCCCCAGTGCCAGACCTTGGCGACACGGCGTCGAAGGTTCGTCCGTCGCCAGTCGGGGAGGAGAGCGCAGGGCAAGATGTTACCCTGAGCGGCAAGGGGTGCGGAGCGATGCCATGTGGAAGTGTCTCCGCCACCGGAAACGGAAGCGGGCGCGCGCACACCAGACTGGAGAGGAAAGAAAGTTACAAAAACGCGAAGCAGGTTAGTAGACCATCTCTGTAAAAGCCGGTATGTTGAGGTTGTCGACCTTCGTTTTAAGTTTATAGTCGTGCATTGCGCCCTTGTTACAGCGCAAGATGCACTGGGCCCCGTTTTATCAAAAGATAAAATCAATTTTAAATGTCAATACCACACAGGCTGCCATAGACTTACAGTTGAAATCAACTATATAATCTATTTTAACTCTTCATAAAACAGGGCCCAGGACATTTACATGTGCGATGATTACGATTTCTCCACGTCTCAGGTAGGCCTATATGTGCCATGGAGAAAAAAAAAAGAAAAAATTTTTTCTTTCAAGGAATAAGTGCGAGTAGTTGCGGCACGAGCAACTGTACATTCAATACCGACAATAGAATAATTAAACTGAAGGAATTCTGCAACGATTTTTTTATAGATATATTAATGTGAAATGATCCATATATATATATATATATATATATATATATATATATATATAGACAGAAGTATTGCAACAAGTTCACTCGGTTGACATCAGGTTCATCCGTATTTTATTGCTACTCGGAGTTTCATGCCACCTTCATTTAGGGGCAATCATCAGGCTCGTCAAAACTCACATACAGGCAAACATCATCGCACTGGTGACTTAATATAGGCGGTATTAACCTATCACAAATACAGATTGCGCAAAAACAAAACAAGACAGAATAGATCAGAACAAACAAAAACTTGCTTGCATCATTACACAAGAAATGAAACCTGATAATTGGTTACCTGACGTATCTGGTATCAAAATTGTACTGTTTCTATTCAGGAACACCATATTTTTTTAGTCACGCTTATTATTTCCATGCATCTATACTATGGACAGCTTTCAGTCTGTTTTAGTCCTATTCTTAAGTCCCTCGGCTTTGCTTGGTCAAGGAAACACAGTGACGTAATTCAACCCGTGAGATTGGATGACGTAGTCATGGCAACGTGGACACACCCACAACAGCAAGATCCGCAGCTATTTCTTGTTGTGATTGAAATTGAAGGTCGTTTGCATATTGTCGATAAAAGAGAAATCCCTGGTAAATATTCTGGATTCGGGCGGTCGCACGAAGGTATAACATCAGCTGCGGAGTGCACTGATTTCGATGGGCAAGATAATGGCGTACAAGCGGAACATGGAATAATGCGTTTCGGAAGATACCACCATTGGTGGCGTGCTTATCAACCGTGCCACTGTTTCCACTTTGGTTCTGCGAGATTTTGCGTTGCCGTTGTCAATCATTTTCATGCTTTGTGCCGTAGTTCGAATTTCGCCTGGTGCGTTCATCCAAACAGGATGTTTTATACCCCTTCTTGATGCATTTCTTTACCCGGATGTCAAAATAGTTTCTGACCATGCCGGCGACAATACTGATAATGTTAGGATTTCAGCAAAGGCACTTGAAATAACTTCTCTTTATCATAATAATATTAAAGTCTTAATAATTCATTACCATTGTTGTTTATCATTTCTGTCTTTCATTTATTTGTATCTATTTTATTGCCGTTTTTGTTGCCATTATTATCATTCTATTATCAGTAGCAGTAGCTTTAATTCTGGTGATTATAATCGTAATCTTATCATCATCGACATGATCATCACCATTTTCATGATCATTAACGCAGCACCATCTATTTGCTACAGCAGCGCAGCGTTGTATTCTCCATGTTAACTGATGATGATTATTTCCATTATTTTTTTTTTCATTTCCTCGAAGAATTGACGATTCTTATTCCCGTTCTTGTTCCCGACCTCGTGACCCCAGGCTAAAGTATCTGAGAATCATAACTACGGTGCATAGAAGAGTTGCACCTAACATGAATTCGAGAGGATGAATATGTTGGCATAATTTTTACATGAATGGTTCTAAAAACCAATACAACATTGTGTCTTCTTCCAATGCAAATCTACGGGGTCATCCAAGCAATTCATTTGATCAAATATCATATCTAAATCTTACTAATTTCTTTTGCATTATATCGTGTAAAGGGAGAGCAGATCTACATTATTGCCATATTTGGGGTGGGGATGAGACTAATATGAAATGCTGAGAAAGCAATCATAACTCTTCATCCACTAAAGCGTCATGTCGGTTGTCAACAAAATAGCAGGCCTACACTGCACTAGTGTTGTTTCTCCATCATCATTTTACTAGCCAAAACTCAAAATGAAATATGGTTGCCAGTGTGATTTCGTGGCTATTTGAACCACTGTGGCTAAGGCAACACCCACGGGGGAACGGTTGTTCACCTTCGGTGGCAAGTACATAGCCACCAAAAACATGTGGGGGCCTCAGAGCTATACTGAAGATTTTCTGACTTAGCCGTGCCTCCGCGGTGAACTGTAGAAGGCTGTATGACTCTGCAGATTTCAGCATCGAGCGTTTGTTATACTTCACGGATTTGAGCTAATACGTCGTCGTATCGTGGCATATTTGCGTTGTACAGAACTATTCCGCGACACTGGAGCTCTAGCAATCGGTACGATTAAAGCGTCTCAGACAGCGAAAATCCGAACTCCCCCGAATGTGGTCTCTGTATCTGAGATGATACTTCAGTCTCAGGTAGGATCAGTCTGCAGTCTTTGTGGCGATTTCCTTCATAACTGAAGAGCAGACTACTGTTTGGAAGTTTCTAAACGCCGAGGTTTGTGCTATCCAAGTTAAACGGCGAAAGCCTCTCATGTTTCTTCTTCTTGTTCACCGAAAAATCCAGTTGTGCAATCACAGTGGAAACTCGTTTCTTTTTCAGTAGCTATGTTTCCTCAATCCCAGCATGCTTAGCACCCAAACTGCTTAAGAATAGTCATTGTATCATATTCAATCTTGTCTCTTACTCCCAAATGCGGCAAAATCTATACATTAGTCCCTGTTTATAATATTTAGATGACGAAAATACATTTAATTACTTTATCTAACGTTCCAGCGAAGGTACTATTTCCCCATAGAAAGACGTATTGGCAGTGATTGGGTTCAGTTGGTAAAGATTTGTTCATGAATTATGAATCCTTAGTTCAGCTGGAGCTGGAGAGAAGCGTCTTTAATGTATTCGCAACTCACGACAGGATTTAAAGTACCTATTGCAACAGTAGCAACTGTACGGTGGTGAAGTAAATGGAAAAAAATGGCATCGATTTCTGTCTTGTTCTGCGCAATACCAGCTGTGCAGCCACCTCACTCCTGCAAAAGGGGAAGAAGTTTTGTGAATAAATACTTCACCCTGTTGTTGCTGTACTACATTCACAGAAAATAGTCATACGCATTGGCGTTCCATAAACTGGCAGACAACTCATCGACGCAGTCAGTTTAGATCATGACCAATAATGTTTATGATATATGTATATATATATATATATATATATATATATATATATATATCAGCCCTTGTCCAGTTTGCCTCCCATGATTTAGACAAGGACAACTACCCATAAACTCGTACATCATCGCTTCTGACTAATGAAGCTGCATCAATGAAAAAAAGAAACTCTCCCAAGGGAGCCATTACATCTCTATTCATCATGTCGGAACTCAATGAGACTTTTAGGAACTCGATGAGGCTTTTAGATGCCAAATAGATGTCATCGCGTCGACAAAAGTTCATATCATGGAAGTGGCCACTGGAAAAAAGGAAATTGGAGTTTACTCATTTTGCAATTAAATCTTCGTATTTCTCCCATAACTTAATTCTGAATTTACTTACGTCAACATTGAGAGTCAATAAACTTTTCGTGAAAGAAACAGAAATGAAGTTTTTCGGTGTTTTTTTGGACTGTTCACACGAGCACTTCGAATTTCTCCTTTATAGGCACTTGAGCTGTTGCTATAGCAACTTGGTGACTATGAATACTTTGTTTACGGATTTAAAAAAAATGGGTGTGGCTATTTCTTTCATAATTGTATCAGCATTAAAACTGGAATTATCAGAGAGTAAGTCGAGAGCCCACAGCAAAACTCCATTTTCCTTTTTCCTTTTTTGCTCTATCTCCAGCACGTGGTGCAGCAGCAGAACTCTAAGACGCCTCCCGCCTCGCCGCCGAGAAGACGGGCCCTCTCCACACCGACCCGCTCCCGGAAATTCCCGTCCGAGGCTGAACTGGCGGACGCCATCAAGGCCCACCAGGAAAGGCGTGAATCACCGCCGTCGAAGACCCGGACTCTGCCGGCGAGAGAAAAGCTGTGGAGAGAAGACGAGTTGGAAGTGGAAGAAGGGTTTTGGGACTACGATGACGTCGTGGCAGAAGGATGTTGGATGTCGGCCGAGGGGCAACATGATGATTCTTCCTTCGAGGACATCGGCTTGATGATGAGGTCTGCTCCGGCAACAGAACTAGCACAGGCGATGCGAGCTATGCAGATGAAAGTCAAGCGAAAGTCGTCAACGGGAGAGGCCTACGATAACGTATTTGAACCACCGTGCTCGCCGACCACGACGGCCAAGTCCGGCCACTTTTTCGGCTGCGGCGATAGCGGGTCGGGATCAGGCACTGAATCACCACGCTGCGAGACGTCCTCCCCAAGCAAACAGTCCAGCTCGCCTGTCAGCAAACGGCTGCCCAGAAGTGAGCTGGAGCAGGCCTTTGCGCGCAGGAAATTGACGGGGAGATTCCACAGCGAACAGTATGACTTTGATAATCTGTCCTCCGGTAGCAACTCACCGACGCGATTCGACGATGTCTACGCGTCGGGTTATCGACCAGTACCAGCCGTGCCTTCAAGCAGGAACCGTGACTACAGCGGGTCTCCGGAATCCCCCTCCTACTTGGACATGGAGTACAGGGGGTCTGTCTCCACCAGGAAACCGGTACCGCTGCCGCGAAATAACAGGTGTAGGGAGTCAGCCTCAGAAAGTTGCACCTTGGAGAGCGTTTTCAACCTCAGACCAGTACCCTCGCCACCGGCTTACTTCAACCAGTCCTTCGACTACTTGTCCGGGGCCAGGGATTCGTCCGGTGACGAGACCTACATGAACGTGGCCTTCAAGCCCAAGGGAGACTCACATCGATACGAAAATGTTGTCCTGGATGACAGACTATCCGGATTTCATTCGGTAAAGAACCCCATTCCCTTAATCACTCAACGCCATTCAGTATTTCCTATAACTCGTCTTCGTAGTTTTCATATTAAGCATTACCACTCTTCTGGATATCTCTGTACTTGATAACGTGGCAAAGTTACTTCGTCAAGTGCCCGATCACTCCCAAATATCAGTTGGAATTTTTACTGGTATGAACTTCACACTTTATGGACGAAGGGCAGCTATTATGGTCCCTTTTGGATCGGTTGACAGGTCAAATCTTATGTTATATTACACGCAAAAATGTATACAAAGCAAACAAACAAAGCCGCGAGCGTGTCTTTACAAAAAAAGGTAAGCAGTGAGGACAAGCCATATTTGACATCGCGTAAACCATGAAATGCTAAATTAGGGATAACGCCAAACCATCGTATCTTTCCCATTAGACATACTCTGTAGGGAGGTTCAAATCAGGTGTGATTTTTTTCCAAAAAAAAAAAAATTTGGAGTCGGAGGTTTCCCCCTGAATATTGCACTATTCATCGTTATTGCAAGCATCTAAACTCATTGGAGGTTACTTTATAACCCAACTCGTTTTAACTCTCAAATTTTCTGCAACAGCATGTGGTTTGCGGAATGAAGCGCCTTTTCTGCTCAAGGGAACTCCATGGATACAAACTCTCGTGTTGTCGAACAAGCAGTATTGCGCATGTAGGTCATAGGGCTACTGTAAAGACGTTAGGACTCGTTCTGACAAGTCGTTATGCGCTGTTAAGAGACGATAGTCAAACTATCCAGCAAAACTGGCGCTATTCCAGACAGCGCAGTCAATTTCCATCGTTCGTGCAGTGGTTTGACGAAGAAATGGGACGACGTGTGATTCAGACTTTGTATTGATAAAGTTACGCTTCAAGCTCGGTTGATGTCTTTCTTTGTTATTCCCAATACCTAAGACGTTTGTCTCATCTTCATTGCTGTTGTTTTCTCCTTGTCATTTCTCGTCTGGATCATTTCAACTGCTTCTTTGTTCAACGTTATACATCTTGGTTTAGTCGCCATTTTTGGCATCACTGTGTCCACACATTTTTCTTCCTCATGATCTTCTTCCTTGACCTCGCTCCCCTTCTAAGTTTCGTCTTCATCCCTCTTCCCCATTTTACTTCTGTACATTCTATCTCCTTCTTGTTTCTTCTCATTTTCTCCTGAATATATGCCTGATCGTGTTTTTTGTGTGTCGATCCTTAACTGTTAACACATGTTTACACCCTCAGAAGTGCTATAACTAGGCTATAAAGATCACATTCATCCAGTTTAACAGTTACTTACTTTCGTGTGACGTGTTTAACATCACTACATGTAATTCCAATAGAGCGACGGTTGGATAAAGTGCTTATTCACGTCGACGTGTATTGTGAGTGATGTGTACACGGAGAAACGTGCATGATTACGCCCTCATTTGGCAAGGCGACTATAGAGGTACTCTGCCAGGTGTACCGACTTGGGACGCAAGAAATGAGTCAAGGAATTTGGCATCCCGGCGGACATCTACAGCTCTCTGCGTCCGTAGTCGCGCGTTTTCCGAGCGGTGGCTTCGTGCCAGAGAACTTGCAAGAGTAACAGTGACACCCACCCACACATACATACATACACACATGCAAACAGACATACAGGCAAACCGCAAAACACACAGAATGAAATGTATTGCGTGATGACACTCGTGCATCATGATGTTCTTTATCAGTCATCAACTTGAATCGCGTACTCTTGGAATTTTCTCAAAAGAGTGACGAATAAGTAGCTATATCCATCGTTAAAGCTACTGCTATGTTTGCAACGGTTTTTGTTTCCTTTAGGTAGGAACTCGACTTTCCATCACAATAATCCATCACTGTCTGGTGAAAATTACTTTACTACCGGTACTTGATGTTATTGTTTGTTGTATATTGTATAACCAATCAGTAACGACTGCCACGGTTAGCCATGAACATCCTTTAAAAGTCGCATACAATCATTTGAGGACGTAGCTATTAGGGACATTATAACGGGTAGTTATAATAAGTGTATCCATCAAACCAAATGAGTTCGAATGGCTTGACGAAATTACTTATTCAGTCAAAATTAAAACTTAAAATGGGGTAGTGTAACCGTTATGAGAAAGGCAAAAGTGTTTTCAGATTTTCGAAAGATTATGGGGATTTGTTTTCCGTTATTGATCAATGAATCAGTAGGTTGAATCAATAGATAAAGTCCACTTTTCAAATTTACAAATAGACAAATGGTGATGACGAATATGCATTCCTCATTGTTCACATTTTTCAGGAACGACCTCTTAGCAGTAGCGACTCTCCTCGCGCCAGCACGGAGCTGAGGCCAGTCCCCGCGCCGCGGTTCTACAGCTCTCCCTGCTCGTCGAGTCATTCGCTGTCGTCACTAGATGGTAGCAACCAGCTGGCTTCACCAGGCGGGAAGCAGAATTCACAGGCGGGCTGCGGCGCCTCCCCTCTCAGCGCACCGAACCAACCGTCGTCGGGGCGCGGCAGTCCCAACCATCAGCATGGTAGGAACGCGCAGCAGACGCAGAAACTCGTCACCCATGGCAACGCAGCTTCGTCAGCGCAATCAAACCTGGCGTTGATTACCGGCTGCACCCAGGGTGCCACTATTGAGAAACCTCCTCGGACCGGCTTGAGCGCATGCCCGCAAGAGCGCGGGGTTACAGGAGGTTGTGGTGGTGGTAGTGCTCACTCGCAGCTCAGTAGGAACGCATCGTCACATCCGGGTCACTACAGCAGAGAAGCGTCTGTCGGCGCGACGAAGCAAGAAGGACGCAAGGAGGTTAGAACCATGAGCAACGGCCATGCGACAAAGGAGATGCGGAATTCGTCTCTTTCCCAATCCAAAGAGAGCTGGCAGTCTACGGAGCGTTGCGGCAACAGCGGGCAGCAGACTAAAGATGGCCGAACCAGTCATCACAACCCTCTTGTGCAGACGAACAGTATCGGGATGGACGGCGCTTCCTTAGGAGGTGCACAAGGGGGTGTCGGAGGAGCCACCGCCGCAGTAGCAGCAGCTTCTGCCGTTTCAAGTGGGGGCGCTACCGCAGGAGGAGGAGGGACCCATTTCAAGGCCCCCAGTGTCCATGGTAACAATGGGAGTCGACCAGCGAGGGGCGCCAACTGCAAGGACCAAATCTTACCGAGTCACGGTAAGTTGAGTATCCGTAAGTATTACTCACGACCAGTGAAAACAATTTCCTTCGAGATACGCCTCTTTCTTCCTGTCTGTCCTTCTAATTTATGCATGTATTGGTCCTGCTGCTTCTCTCTCTGTCATTTATTCTTCTTGGAGAGCGAGCTGGGGGGGGGGGGGGGGGGATACGGTGATACTGTTCTTAGGAAGCTTGACAAGAACGATAGGCTTGTAATCTACAGGGAAAAATGGTACAAAGTGGAGCAATAACGGGTCCGAGATGTTTCGGGTAAAGAGAAATTATTCCCTAACGAGGTTAGAGTGAAACTAGGATTCATGTCACGTGATTGATGAGAAATGACTGTTTTCTTCGCTCAACGTTTGGATACATGAGCTGTCACCTTTGTAATCGATGTGTCAGTGTCGTAATAGCAGTAAGATTTCATTGTGGATGGCGCTCAACCTTTCATCCATCATCAGTGGAAAGAAAGGATCGAGAGCTAGAGCAATAAGCAGCCTGCCCGTCCGTAGAAGTGTCGATGAGAACTTCTAGCGCCGCTATCTAACTGCGCTCCACTGCAGTAGGTTTTGTCGATGAGCTCTGGAAAGCATATGATTATTTTCAACATACGAAGTGAAGGTTTCTGCTCAAAAAGTAACATAAATCATAGGGTAGAATCCGAGAGAGACAGTTATGTATAGCAGCGGGTTCCATAACATTTGCTCCCGCAGCAATTGCTCCTATAAAATATCTGCATGCTAAGCCGGTCATAAAGTTTACCCACAAACATAACCGTGATCCTAATCCTAATCCTCACATCAAGCAAAACCTAAAACCCTATCACAACCCTATCCTAACCCTAAGTCCTTTGAAAATAAGACAGGAGCAATTGTTGCAGGAGCAAATGTCGTGTTACCATAGCAGCGGCAGCCATCTTCGATGATCTCTTCCATTCAGTGCAATCAGAGCTTTTGACGTCGCAACTCTGTGTCCGGTAACCACTGGTAACACCATTCGATATCTGCAGAGCACCATGTCAGTCGGACTCTCAGATATGTTCTCTGGCAATAAGGGGAGGAGGCTTTTTGTGGGGAAGCCCAAGGCGAATAAGGAGGAGGACAGGGGAGGGAACTCCCAGGGAAGGGCATTTTTTTCTTTCTTTTCAGGAAATGTGGATTAATGTCAGTGGCAGGCTATAGAGCCGGCCGTGTCTGCGGGGGAAAACGATTTGGATGCTGCCCGAGTACCAAGCCGAGTGATAACTGGGGTCAGACAGGGGTCACGGAGTATAAGAGCGTCACTCAGCACATGGTGAAAGAAAGGGTGATGGAGAGAAAAGAGAACATGAAGAAGAAGAAACAAGCGGTGTATTGTGGGTTTGAATTACAAGTGAGGGTTCTTTCTTTTCTTTTATGAGAACCCACAAAGATCTGACACTATAGTTAATGGGAGGATCTAATGCCAGTAAACTCATCCAAATTCTAGCCCTTTCTTTCTTCTAAAGTTAATGATTGTTATTGGGTGAAAGAAGGGAGAACATGTTATTACTACTTTGTATTTTACAGTTTGCTGGAACATTTCAGCAGGCTCAAGGGACTGATGCTATAATTCCGTGACGAAAATCTTGAATTGTCAAAGGTGTGCCTTTCTCTGAACAGCATTTCATTGACGATCTGTCATTCATAATGCACAAGCAACTCGCAAATGATCTGCCGGGAACGTAATTTCACTACAAACACAAAATTTCTTCCTCGTCATTGTCTAAAACGTCGGCATTCATCTTCCAAGATGCTATTGCTTTGAAGGGTAAAGCACGGAGGTGGAAGGGGAAATGACGCTACACACCCAACCTAAAAACGTTTGTAAATACTGAACTATTTGTGCTTTGAGATACTGAATCTTTTTTTTTTCAACGAAGAAAAAAACCCCAACCATTCTTGCGTTGTTTGATATGACCAGGAATGGACGAATTCATAAATTGTATTACCTTTAGTCCAAATTTCTGGTTGGATCACATCTGTTGAATTGTCTTCCCAACCCCATGAAGCAAAACTTAACATCAACCAGCAATGAAGTTATAATATATCTTACTAATGATTGATATTCGATTGGTAGCTTACGCCGTCAAAATTGTATTTGCTCCTGAATTGAATCTTACATTCGCTGTTGTCATGGCAACAGCTATAGCTGCATGACGACTTGCTTCAGCGAAGCCTATCTGTGAGCTGAACGAATACGTCTTCCATCAGAACACAGACAAAGAGCTAGAATAATAGAGAAAGAACAAGAAATATATGGAGAGGATCGAGTGAGGGGCGCAAGGGATTAGATGCAGTTCGGATGGACAGATACTTGTAGTGTTGATATGCGATTCGCCATATGAAGTCGAGCGACCCACTGGCGGAAGCTCTGCACTCTATATTCACATCATCACTGGGCATCGCGAGTTGCGGACATCTGTCATTTGCCGTAATGTCACAACGTAGAAGCCACTTGGGGGAATCGTGACTCATTCGAGGGTCTGATCATTTCTAGCACTCTCGAGGAAAGACTTCGGCAGGAAAGTGCGAAGAAAAATTCAAATGCAAAAGTTTGTATCCGTTCAGCCTGAATTCATCACCCGCGGGCAACAAGAACAGCTGAACAGCTGGCTGTTCGTAGCTGCTTGTTTATAATAATAATATCTTATTTACCCAGGGTAGCCTCTTTAGAATTAGCGCTATTCTTCCAGACGGCCCTGGTCTGCCAGGTACCCATTCCTGCACCTGGGTCGAGAGGAGTATCTTGGGGGAAAATATGTTGACAATGTAGGGACATAAACACTTTGCAAACTCGGGCCCTACGTTTCTAAGGCAAGGGTCTTACCCGCTGTACCACTGTTGCCTCCCCTTTGTTTATCTGCATGTCTGTGTGTATCTGTATCGGCGATCCATCATTGTCCATGGCTGAATGAGTTTGAAAACTTTGAATGTAGAACATCAATTTGATTCAGTTTTTATTTAGTTGTCCATGGAGGAAGGGCCCAACATTTGTCAGTCTTCCGAAATTCGGCAACTGCCATATTCAGCCTGTTCAATTTTGATATATTTGCTGTTCAAAAGTCAGCAAAAAACAATATCGCATACAGTCTGTCAGGGTTTTTCTAGTTTCAGTCGAATTTGGGATGTCATCCTCTTCGAAACAAGAGGAAAAGTTACTCTTGTTTAGGGTGTGGATGCTAACGTTTGATCATCCCTGAAGGTGGCCGAAATTCGCCTCAATCATCAAGGGTCGATCATCGGGTAATAGGAATCTTCATACAAACAGACAATGGCGCACTCGCATTTCTCGAGGTTCCCCCGACGAGATCAGGCGAATCAGCAACGGTCGACGCGGATCATCTATGGAGAGCGATGCAGGAAATTAATGCGCTATGACTCAATCCCAAGCTCCCCAGCTTTTGGAGAGCGAGGGGGGAGAGAAAGAAGGAGGGGGAGAGGGCAAGAGGAAGGGAGTGAGAAAGGAGGGGGAGTGAGTGAACAAAAAAGGAGATGATGGTTCATGCAAAGTTCAGCATCGCGCATATGTCTACGACCAAATTGTGTATATAGACAGAATGTTTCTAGAACATGTGCGACTGTCACTCACAGGATGTGTCTAGAGGGTTGCGGCGTTCCATACTCTCCTCGTGACGGTCAGATCTCGGTGAAGAGCTCATGATAAAGCAATGATAACTTTCTAGGGGATACAAGGTTAGTACCCTCCTTTGGTGGAACCCCGTGCTCCCAGCCCGCCATCCGTTCTAAAAAGGCCTCATCCACATCTTTTCGCATCAATTTTACATACTGAACTGTAGAACATCCTGGAATCATGTTCACTTAAATCAAAGATGACAGCAAGATGTTTGATCGCTTCCTCAACTTTCCCGCTTCCTTTGGGAATGTCGTCTGCAATGTGAATGCAAATCGTTTGAGACATAATGCAAAAGACTGTAGGGAGCTGTAAAGCTTAGCAGACTCATCTAAAACAGACCTTTCAACGCTCAATCAGCGCCAACGCTGTTTGCCCACAATGTTTCATATAATAGACACACTTGGGACTACAGGTATTTCAAAAATGACATGCAGGATTCAACGGCTCACAATAATGGTGCGATAGTTTTCTTGTTCGTCGATCGTTTGGCTATGACCAGATGCCAGTCGCAGCTGTCTTGATTTCAGCCAAATTGTGAGTGGTCTCATGCCAATGAGTCAAGACATGAGATATAGAACAAGCTCGTATCGCGTGCTGATCTCGTTCGATGTCCGATACAGTTAGTGAGACATTGAACTTGTACACGTATGCATATAAGTTATTATCGCGTGTTCACAACATTTCATGCGTATTGCTCTAGACTCTAAATTACATTTACACACGATGTCATGTAGGCCTACTGCAGTAAATTTCATGTTAATGTAGCGTATCAGCATATTCTATTGCTTCAATATCAGCAATGCTTGCCCATTGCTCTCTCAATGTCTCATGAGTGATGGTGAAGATCTGATCCACCATCAACCGCATTTTCAAAGAGAGACAGTGCGAATTGACTGGACGCCATTTTGGCGATCTCTAGTCACTCACCCCCTCTGGCGGAAGGCACCGCATCTCGCCTGCATGGCCCTGCAGAATGTCAATCTCGGCCACAGCGAGCTGATGGAAATCTTGAGTCATGCGGTTGGGAGGAAAACGCAAAGGAATCACTCTGAGGCTGTTTGTCTTGCTCGACACAAATCTCTGACAAGTGTAGTAGCCTACTGCAAGAAATCAAGAAATCAAATTCGGGCGGATAACGTAGAGTACTGTGATCAAGGATCGGCCCAGAGCGCCCTCGACTGCACAGGTCATGACCCGTTGTTTGGGCCAGAGGAGGATGATGGTGTACAACGAACCTGACCTAGTTTTTGGCACAGGGAGAGACGAGACATCTGTTGGCCAGGTGTGCCTTACTTTTGCAAGTTTCTTCAGCAGATGGCAGTATTCGACACAAGCTGGTTTTCACTGAAAGTAAAAAAAAAAAAACAGAAACAAAAAAAAGCAATTGCTCTTCCTTCAGCTACAGGTGAAGCTGCGAAAAGTGACTTTTTGAATCTCATCCACGCGCCCTCTTTAGGGCTAGAAGGCATAACTTGCCAAAACTTGATAAAGCGCCAAAGCGCCTTTTGGGTCAAACAAGGCAAGTTTTGAGAAGCCATCTTCTTGCCTTCTCGTCACGAACAATGCGCAAAGGAGAGTTTCAAACAGTCACTTAATTTCCCGCCTAAATTCTCCTCCCGTGTAAGACGCCCATAGGAGATCCACCTAGCTTCGCCTAAGTTGCCTTTTCACCTTCATATCTGAAAGAACCTGACCAGGAGAGTTTTAACAAGTTGCCTTCTCGCAGCCGAACTTTCGTATCTGTATAGGCTTCTAACAGTGTGATATCAACTTCTTATTGCATGTTTCAAGGACAATTGAATTTATATAACAGTAGGTCATCTTATCCAACTCTAACATGACTGTCTATTGTATGTTTTTATATGTTTTTTTTCAAAAGGTTGGCTGTGCTATGAATACTTCACTCTCACTATAGTTGTTATGAATGATATTGATTAGTCATTAACTACGTGCACCGTAGCTTTACATGTCTAATATCAGGCATGGTTTCCTCTGATTAATATCATTTTCTGCTCTTAACACATCTGCGTAGCTTCCACCTCCCTTCATTTTTCGTTTGTGAAGTTTCCATGAATGAAATATATTATGTGTTGTCTACTGATGATTGTATAACTCTCTTTTTGCAACTGACAATAAAATCTGTGGAAAAAAATGTGGTAGTATCAAGCTCCCTTGGAACATGGAGCTACAACAGCCGTTGTAGCTCCATGCTTGGAAGAATAACTTGATCATGAATTGTTTTTCAATTTTTTTGTTTTGTTTGGGTGCTGGGGGTGGTCTTCATCTTCCTAGCAGCATAGAGAAACGTTTAATTGGGGAAAACAATCAGGTATTGCTTTGGCTGCTTCACTCCAAATGATCCTTGTGTAATTAAGGATTGTGTTTTGAGGCGTCGTGTTGATCTTCTGTCCATGGTTTGTCATTGCAGTTACGCAGCCGTGGTACTACGGGAGAATGCTCCGCCAAGAGTGCGAGTACCTGATGCTGTCGCAGGGTATCTCACGCCAGTACTTGGTTCGAGACAGTTCTCATCGGGTAAGGTCCAGATTGTCCTCATGTTCCCTCCTTCTTCTCCTCCTCTTTCTTTGTTCTTTTGTCTGTCATCATTTCTCTTTATTCTTCTTTTAATTTCGTCGTCATTCACGTCTTCCTCCTCCTCATTGTCGTCTTCATCTGCGTCTTCTTCTCTGTTTAATCTTTTTGTTTTACCCTTCTTCCGTTCTTCTTCTTCTGTTTCTCCTCCCCTTTCCTCATTTGTCCCCTTTCGTTCTCATTATCGCTGCTATTTTTCTTCTTCTCCTCCTCCTCCTGTTTCTATATGCACCCTTTTCTTTCTTATATTCTTCTTTTTATCCTTTTGTCCTGATTTTCGTTCATATTTTTGAAACTTGTCTCCGATATATAGTACAGGTTGCGATTCCCATTTGGTTATCACGTGGTATATATGGGTTTCCGTCAACAAGGGATTAAACGTGTAGATCTTGTGTAAGTTTGGTGGTTAATGCACGTGAGTGATCTAGGCCGTTTGCAAGGCGTGGACAGCTCATGATGTAAGTGGTTTATGACGCAAAAACTGGTGAAGCTAGCGCATCATGCTCGTGCCACATAGCATGCCATATAGCAAAATGGCTCTCCTTACGACAGAGAGTAATTTGTGTGATTTATATCATGATAAAAAGTAAGAACATCCGGACAGTTTTGTTTGTTTATTCTTTTTAATTAATCATGGTATTCGGTGGGTATACTTCTTTACTTAGATTTTACTGGGATATATAGTGATTAAGGTACTCTCAATAGTTCAAACGGTCCATGTCGCGCTGTTATTGTATGCATCTTTTATTTCATCGACAATCTAATAAGTCGGTATGCCTGCAGTCACGACCTAGGTATTTGCGTTTCAAATAACTGAACGTGAAACATGGTCGAACAAACCACGATGTCCTAGGTCGCTGATCGAACACTATGATAAATGATTTCGGGGGTTATTTTCGATACCCGCATCGTAAATATAACGTCACGTGGAATGCCACGACCCCGGGGCCATTGATTGAATAAAGAGAAATAAATAAAAACAACAACAAACAAGAATAGATGCGAAATGGCACTTCCATAATCCCGATTTATCACCCTGAAAGTCTACAGCAGGTGCTGTCTCAAATTAGACTCTGTCTCGATGTCAAATGGGAGAGTGAAGGGGTAACACGTCTGAAGCCTTCGGATACGTTAACCGCAAGCTATAACCACTTTTTTTGCCGTATCAATGAGTAAGAGTTACTACAAACTGCTCAAGACTTGAATCTCGAACAGGATCGATCGATGCATCTTTTGGGGCATTCGTGCAAGCATGTGATGTTTTATTTTCACTCTTTGAAATAAACGCGGATATTCTGGCTCATATTGATTGATTTTTATGAATCCCGAAGATCGCCGGGCTTTTGATGTTGTCGATGTAACATTTTCCAGAGTGAAAACAGTGCGAAAGAGATATTAAGCATCCTGCAGGCATGGTTGTCATTATTTTTGATTAGTAATGATTGTGACGCCATATTACCCAAAGTTGAAAGGGGGGATCATGAAAATGACCTCCTCCCGGAAAAAAAAAAAAAATTCCCTATCATTCCAATAATGTAGGGTCATTGCAATTATTATCATTCTTTTACATTTTGTTTTAACTTTCTGCATAACTTTAAATCATTAATTAACTAAAAACAAACAAAAAATTAATAAAAACCCTCACTATATAAGATTTTACACACTCTCTCTCTTAAGATATCATCATAATTATCTAAGCATAAAGATTCATAAATGTGAATTTAGTTGAATGACTCTCATCAAACAAACACTTAAAGGACAAGTTCACCTTCATAAACATAAGGATTGAGAAAATGCAACAATATTAGTAGAACACATCAGTGAAAGTTTGTGGAAAATTGGACAATCGATGCAAAAGTTATGAATTTTTTAAATTTTTGTGTTGGAACCGCTGGATGAGGAGACTACTACAGCTTGTGAGTCATATGCGTACAACAGTATAAAGAAAATATAAAAGAAAATTCAACATATTTTCACTTTTTTCGCATAATAAAAGAGCAATTGACTTGCCTCTTTCTAAAGGCAGGGGGAATAATATTACCCATAACATTTATCGGTAACGAGTCAGGGGAATGTGTACTTTTTTCAAAAGATGGAATTTTGTGAAATTCTCTTTATATTTTCCTTATATCGTTGTACGCATGTGACATCTAAGTTATTCATACACTGCAGTAGTCTTTTCATCCAGCGGGTACTGCACAAAAACTTCAAAAATTCATAACTTTTGAACGGATTGTCTGATTTTCCTCAAACTTTCAATGATGTGTTCTACTAATATTGCTACATTCTCTCAATCCTTATGTTTATGAAGGTGAACTTGTCCTTTAATGTATCAATCTATATATAGTACCGCTATATTTGCGGTAACTCTATTTGCCATTGCAACCATCATAGACTCCTTTTACCATGACCTGAAAATTCCCAGGGAATATGTCACCTCGCCGGCATTTTTATGACATTTGAACAACGAAGTCAAGCTATTAGGTCTATCTGCTAATCAATTATATGCACTGCCGTATAGAGAAATTACTATGTAGAAGTCCTTCAAAATGTTTGTAGTAATAATTGCGTTTCCTTTCGTGAGGAATTCCTTGCAGTCAAAATAATTTGAGATTTTTCTTAAACAATATGTCAGGGATTATCGAGCAGTAGTCTTTAGAGCTGCAGACATCCGCTGTTGTTATTGTTGTTTGCCGTCACGGGTGGATGTTGTTGTTGTTGTCATCATAATATCATTACTGTTGTTATTGTTGTATGGAGATGTGTAAGCGCTCTTAAACACACACACACACACACACACACACATTAAAAAAGACTTGAAGTTGGGGTCAACGCCTTTAACAGCTCTCTCTACTTCGCTCCTTCTTCCCCCTCTGCCCCCCCCCCCCCCCCTCTCCTTCTGTACAACAACACGCAGGCTGGCGACCTAATGCTGTCAGTGCTGTACGGGTCGAAGGTGCACCATTACGTCATCCAAACCACCGAGGACAAGAAGTTCCAGATCGCCCATCACGATTTCGACTCCGTGGAGGCCATCCTGGATTTCTACCACAAGCACGTCATCATGTATTCGACTCACCAGGAGCCAGTCTACTTGGGCGACCCGTTCATCTTCAGGAGGCGATAGAGCGAGGGGCGAATCGTCATGGTTTGCGCGCCTCTTTTTGCGTGACATCGTCACGTCACAGGGAAGACGCGCCTATCTTCATTTTATCATCCATGTAACGTTTTTTCGTCGTTTCGTGTTTCGCCGGCTGGCAACAATTACCGATAGAGAAGTGTATGATAACAAACTAAAAACCTCACAGAGCTTGCATAGTCAAATCTGGCTATCATAAAAGTCAGCTAATCAAATTTACGCAAAAAGTTTATTTTCACGTCAGGTGAAAAAACCATTGTAACATATAAATATAAGCTGTAAAACTCAATTATGCTGAAATTTCTCTTATGAGGATCCCCTTTAATCATGATAAACTGGTATATATACATAACCATTGAATCCACAAGTGTTTGTGCCTCACACTTTGATTACTTGCTTACCACCTCCAGCACCCTTCAGGAGAGACATTAGGGGATGTCAAACGTGTACGTGCTGGTTTTATTCTAGGGATTAGTGGTACGAATTCTTAATAGAGACCGTAGAAGCAGTTCGGTGTTGCTTTCGGGCTCTACTATAAAGCCTTGATGAAACTGTTAAAAGATATTGCTTCTTTGAAATAATCACCATCTTTAGAGCTTGTATACCGACATGATACATCGAAGAGGAACTTAATCCTCAAGCTGCGATGTTTGTCTTTTAGTTGTAAATGTGTTCTTATTCCATGTATCAAATTATCCAGACTGTCATAGCATTAAATGTAAATTTTTTGAGATTCTGTATAAACGACACCCTGTTATTTACTATATCTATGTACACAGTTCGTTTGTGTATTGGAAAAAAAAATGCGCGTATAGCATCAATGAGTTATATTGACAATGGGAGAATTTTTTATTCCTTTGTTAGTGTGACTTTTAGATGGTAGAGACTGGGTGGTAATGTCTCATTATCTTCTGCAACCTCAGTTACCATGGTTACAGAGTCTTGAAATTCCTTTTAAAGAATCTAATCGCTTGGTCCTTATTCTTGTAAGAAGAGTTATGCCTTCTTAACTCCTGTTGTGACTTGTGTACGAATTTTCAGTCAATCTATCAATGTGATATCCTTTTTAGAAAGATATATATGCCTCCACAATGTGGATAAGCTTATAAATCCTGTTGAACGCACGTTTCCAGGCCAATGAAAGTAAATACTGAGGGCGAGTCTCAAATAAACACAATTCGTCACCTATATCTGTTTGCTCTGTCAATATCTAAGTTTATTTAAGACAGCTGTGATGTTTTTGACTCCCACGTGAATAAAACATCGGATATAGATTGTCGCAATAACTATACAATTACGCCCTCCTATCTGGAATAAACCTCAGATTCCATACATGAATAAAGATTTTGCTGCAAGCTTGTATAAATACTCTGTCATCATCAATCATTGTCTATTGTTACGACGTATTGACGGAAATGATCTTAAGCAGCGATATTAGCTGAAGCTCGAAAAAAAAAATAGATATATGAATTGAGAGAAATTCATTACAAAATAACATGATTCGCTCAACCTATCGGCAGTGATGCTCTTTTCATATGGACATCTCAAAATAAATTGCTTGCCTTTTACAATTAATTTTTCTTCGTTTGTTACATTCGTGGCCAATTTTACCTTTTCCGAAAAGGAATATCAAATGCACAAGTATGCAAACGAAACTGTTTTACGATGTGTTACAATGTTTCACTTTACCTTTTTCGAAAAGGAATACAAAATTCAAAAGTATGCTAACAAAACTGTTTCAAATATGTTACGTTTCACAATGTTTGTATTGTCCCAAATATTTCACTAAGAGCGGAAGTGGTGAACATTTTTTTAGCAAAACTGAAAACTAACAAAAACAAAAATTGTATCATTGTAATCTTACGAGGAAGTACACATCTTTGTAATTCAACAGTGCAAGTCACTGAATTCATACTCGCTAGTAATATTGATAATCAACATCATTATTCTGATCTAGCACTACTCAAGAAGGCCTATGCGCACATTCGACGCAAAACATTTTGATGTCAGTTCTTGTGAATACTGTCCGATGTACCTAAACACTTTCCATGTATCTGCGACGCATATAAGAGAGAAATTCCAATTTACAAGTGCCTCTACAAAATAATATCGCAGTGGCTACCTTGCGAGGTGTTCCTCGTGCTCTCGCTCCGTGTGGAGAGTGCCCCGTTTTAGAAAACATGGTGCTAAATGACAATTTCTGTAGCACATCTTTATATCTGCCAGGATGATGCTTTGCAAGAGTTCACGTGGTATATGTTTTACAAGCATGACAAGAGTCCACGTGGTATATAATGTTGTCGGAAATAAAGAGTGCGGATTTATCGATGTTGGTATTATTCTGAGACTGGCACAGTTCCGTGAGGAATAAGACCAAACCGTCAACTTTCTTCAAACTTTGACAACAATCTGATGCTCGTTATTCTTGCGTATAAAGTTATTAAAATGTGACGCTTTGTTATTTCTTTCTCCTTTTTTTGCGCGGGGCGTAAAGTTAAGAACGAGCTGCTAATTAATCAATAGCATTCTCCTTTAGAGTGCGTCAAATGCTATTTGAGTTGGTTTACAGGACTCATTTTTTTCGTCGGCACGGTTGGGGTTAAAAAGTGTGGATATTTTTGGTTCTTTTTTTAAACGCAGTGAAAGTTACATACACTCGGTTTAGATCCAGTGGATTCTAGCAAAACCAAACACAAACGCCAACGACCTTGTGGAAAGTTCACATTATTTTGTCTTTGTCTTGTCGGGAACTGTGCGGGTATAATTTATGCAATTGTTTGTGCAAGCGAACGGCATGGTTTGTGACATTTGATGACGCTGTGAAATATTTGTGATTGATAGGCCTAGTAGTAATTGTTTTTTTTTTAAATCCTGCGATATTTAGTTTTTCTTGGGTGGAATTATCAAAATGGAGTTCTCTCCAAGAGTTCTCTCCGTATGCCTCGCTCTGTGCTTAGACTGATTAAAAAAAAAAAAGTTAGTCGTTGTACAATGAACTGAAACCATTGCTTCCATACCTTTCTGTTAACAACTCTTAATGTTAACGTGTTTTTCGCAGTAATTATTTTATACGAACTTCCTACCACTTGCAATTTTATCAAGAATGATTGTTGACAACACGCTTCATTAATTTGATCACTACGGACCAAAAATATAATCTTGGATGTTCTAACCAAACAGATTTTGTATTTTCATCTGGGAAAAATGCACATAAATTACTAAGATATTGCTTGTTACCAAAAGAAAATCTACTGAGGAGAACAATGCAATAGTTTTACGCTTTTCCTTGTACAAAAAAAAAGATAAAAATAAACAATATAAGTCTCTATTATTACCGAAAGTGAATTGTACTATTTAGCTCGGAATGCACCGTTTGTATGTAGCACAGATTTCCATGTAAGTGTAGCCTCGAGTGTAAACTACTTTGTCAATGTTTGTCAATAGTATTTGAGTCAGTGTTCTACGAAAACGTGAATGAATGACGTAAATTTCTCGTCCACAATGGTGCAATAAAGCAAACTTGTATTTCTAAAATCAGCGTAAATAAAAATGTGCATTCTTTTCATGTCTTGGGCCGTCAGCTTGGACGTTTGGCTTGTCTCCTCTTTCCTCATTATCTCTCTTTTTTTTTTTTTTTTTTTTGTCATCTCATTTTATTGCTTCTTCTACTTACTCCTCTTCTTCTACAACTTCCTCTTCATCATCATCTTCTACTGCGACTTTCTCTTCTTCATCTGCTCTTTGCATCTTTTTCTCTTGCTCCTTATCCTGCATTTTTTCATATGTATCCCTCTATTCTTTTTGCCCTTGATATTTGCCTTTGGAATGTTTGGAACGCGCAACTTCGCCACTATACATTGTACAACATTTCTTTTAATTTTGTGTGTTAAGAACAAACGCTTCCGATTTCAACTGATAAAACACACACACACACACATGCGCGCGCGCACACACACACACGCTCTTGTAACACACTGTGTGTAACAAACAGATGCCGCTTCTTTTGGAAATTTCAAACACTACACGTTTTTTTCCGTCGTTAGCTTCTGACAATACCAAAAATCATTTGTGTGTTTGCTTCATATCAAAGGCACGACAAAAACAGTGGTAAGTCCCATGGTCAACAAGGCACATGGTTACTCTCTGTTTGGTCCAACTACACGCACTATTCTGTCAAATTGAAAAAACAAACAAAAAAAAAAAACCAAAAAAAATACTAAAACAGAGGATACCTTCATATTGTGTAAACTCATTCTGTGATATCAATCATCCAGATGCACATTAAAAGACACAGATGTGGATTTGCGCCATCTCCTGTTTTCATAAAAACACAGACAACTTTATTTCTATATGAGAATGCCCACACGTAGAATTCATTGTTGGAATCAACGCATTGTATTTACGTTTCCAGATGAGGATTTGTACTCAAGGTAAATAATTCACGAGGCATCGAGTAGGAATGACATGCTTTAAAATGATTTCAAGATGCAAAGCAAGATTGGAAGCTAGTACATAACAAAACACCAAGCAATAATTGCACGGCAAAATAGCAAAATACATTGAATAATGTACAAACTCAAGATTGTCCTGCAGCGATGAAGACTCCGCTGCCAAGAATCTATAAAGTTCATCAAAATTTGATAAAGTATCATTTAGAGACAGGATAAGATGGCACACATTTATGTCTTCGAAGTAATTTGGCACACTGCATGCTACCCACCGGTCATATGAAGTTTATTGTAAAACATGACCTGTGTAACTTGGCCCACCCAACCTGAGGGAGTGTGGATTCTTGCTATACACAGCACAAGGTGTTAGTCCAGTAATTTGATATGGGATAGGTTAAACCGGGAACCCTGTTGTGAGGTTTGTGAGGTTGTGAGGTTTTTCTCATTATACTGAAATCCCGTTAAAACAGACAAAGTAACCATAACTAACATGACTATAAGGGAAATGAATGACAAATTTACCGGTAACATCCTCTGGCACTAAATATATCTCCTTGTATTTGTGTTCTGCGTAACTTGTTTGCCTGTATATAAACCTCTAGGAGATGGAGTGTACAAGGTAAATCTAACCAAGTATAGGACCATTTCTCTGACCAGCAAACTACAGCAACAAAATATGGCATTGAATTGTATATAGAAGTGAGCACAGATATTGTGAAATAAATGCATTTTATAGTTATTTGACATGAAGCCTAAGTTGGGAAGACACATAATTCTTTATTCACAGCGAGGAAGGTGCGTTCAACTCTCGGTACTTGAATTTTGGACATTTATGTCTTTCAAAAGCTTTGCCACATAGTAGACCAGTTTGCAGTGAGCGATGGTTCAAATGACCCCGAATTCTAAACCATCGAAACAAAACAGTTGCAAATCTATATCACCCACTTGGGTAATCCTAATTGCTTTTATGTGAACAGCTTCCTTGATTTGATTACAAATGTTCTTTAATTGCAATGTAAATAAAATCATTCAGGCATATTATAGTAATCCACAAACACAGGTAAAGAATAAAACAGACCTGGATTTGCAGCGTTCACTGTTTTCATCAAAAGCACGGAATCATTTACAAATAAATGTATACACATAAAATTCATTGTTGGGGTCAATGCACTGCATTCACGTTTCAGATTTCATCATAATTTGTACTCAAGATAAATAATCAAAGTTGTATTCATTTATGAATGACAACTCTAACTGATTTCAAGATGTAAAGCAAGATTGCAATCTAGCGACAAAATACAAAATATCAAGCAATAATTGCACGGCAAAAAATAGCAAAATACATTGAATAATGTACAAACTCAATTAAAAATTGTCCTACAGTTACAAGTATAGGTTCTGCTGCCATGAATCTATAAAGTTTATCAAGACCTGATAAAGTATACCATTTAGAGATGGGAAAAGATGACCCACATCTTTAAGTCTTCAGAGTCTTGTGGGATACTGCTCTCCGACGTTCATCTGAAGTTTGTTGTAAATACACGACATGCGTAACTTGGCCCACCCAACCTGAGAGAGCTTGTATGCTTGTTAGCAACAGCACAAGGTGTTTAACATACATGTAGTAATTTGATAATTGAATACTAGTAGGTTGATGTAAACAAAGCACTGTTGGTGTATGTAGAATGATGGTGTGTGCAAGTAAAACAAATAGGACCTTGGCACACTGCACCAAATGATGGCACTGGATCATGTGTAGATGTGAGTCTGCTGAGATATAAATGTAACATACAGTGATTCGACATGAAGCTCTGGTTCAGAACACATGTGAGTCTTAATTAAGAGCAGAGAAGGTGCAGAGCATTCAACCCTACAGGCACTGACATTTCAGATGCCCATTTCTCCTAAACACTTTGTCACAATTGGACTGGGAAGGTAACAAAGTTTCTTTATTTTTTCCCCCGATATGGACACAAAAACTGAATGCCAATGTAACAGTGGTCTACAGAGGAAGGGTGAGCCTACTCTGTATTCAAGCTGGTCTACATTGGCAAGCACCTACCAACTACCAACAAGTAGTCAAGAAATATCATGGTACGGTCACTTACTAGTCTTCGTGGAATTAAAAGCACACACAAAAAGATGAAGTTGTTCCGTGTGATGCAAAAGAGGCACACCAGCCATAGGGAGGCATTACGTGGAATGCACTCTCGCGTGTACGTAAGACATCTCATCTGTTAACAACATTTTCAAGCTTACAGTGGAAGGAGAACGTTTGGATGTCGCGGGAGCCCTCCTATCTGGTAGCTCTGAGGGAAGATAGAGGAAGTGAACACAGGCTGTGGTTCTGTGGGAGTGCCAATGCATGATGGGATAGCAATGTGGAGACTCGCAATACCAAATGAATAACAATGCAGCATTCAGCCCTTACGGCATAGAGAACTCTACTGCCTGGTCGATAAACCCACATCTGTAGAGTGATGAATAGAAGACCGCTTCCAAGTTTTTGGAAGTTTCCAGGAAGGAGATGATCTGTAGGAAGTGAAGAGGGGCTTTACAGCACTTGGACTGCTGCGAGCCGTAGGAGCAACTGATGGGACACACATTCCGATCGAGGCACCCAAACAAGATCTGGATGATTACAACAATTGTAAAGGCTTCTACGCACTGGTACTGCAAGCTGCCATTCACCACAAATGAAGGTAATTGAAGACATCTTCGTCATATTTCAAACCTTGGATTAAGAGGAGTTTTACAGCACTGGGGATGCCACAAGCCGTAGGGGCGATCAACGGGACCCATATTCCTATACAGGTACCCAAAGAGGATCTGAATGATTACTTTAATCGTAAAAGTTTCTACTCACTGGTACTGCAAGCTGTTGTTGACCACAAGTGCAGGCATCTCCTTTGAATATGGACTTGGTTTTCACGAAGACCATCTTTGAGGAAACTTTTGCTGCAGAGAGCCTGGCGACAGTAGCCATCATCGTGCACTCAAAGGGAGCTGAACCATATGAACCCATAGCCATGCCATGCTGGACTAATTCGCAAAGGGAGCATCCGCGCATTCGATTCATAAGGGTCACATGTTGCAAAGCAATACGGTCAATCACTTCATTTACGCTACATCAGTACAGGTTACGTTCTTTACTATTTACGTATACATGTATATCATTCGAGTTCTGAATTCCTTTCAGACAGCAATGGAGCAAAATCAAATGTCTCTAGGTCATTTCAGTAAGTTAACTAAGCAACAGGATCGAGGACAACGTAAATTTCACAGAGAAATCATGTAGATATACAACTTCTCTCCATATTCCTCATTGCGTGTGGATTAACATTTCAAGAGCGAGCCTTGTGTCCGACACTGCATACTGGGGCTTTTTGGAACACTGTCCAACAATGTTTTTCCAATGAAGATTGGAAAGCAAATTACAGAATGGACAAAAGAAAATTCCATTACATGTGCAATCAGCAACGACAAGCTCTAAACGAGAAAAAGAGCGTATGCAGAAATAGGAACACACATTCTGTTGCAAAACAAATGGCCATAACATTATGGGGGTTGGCTGCCACATCGAGTTTCGAACAAATGGTAATTTATACGAGGCGGGAGATCAATTGTGGGGGATATGATTTAAATACTGCTTACTGCAAACGGCTACTCTAAGATGGTATAACCAGTGAAAGTGAGAGATGCTGTACTAAAACTGTATAATGGTCTCACCTCTCCCTTTCACCATTAGCCCGTGAATTATTCTAAGCATGGCAATAACAACCAAAACCGCACAAAGAGGCTTCAAAGCCATATGACTGCACTGTCTTCCACTGCCGCATTAGTTAAACATGATGAGTCCAAAAAAAATCTACCTGCAGTTCCAAATATCCTACGTATCATGATTTGTTTTGGCTGCGAAGGAAAGGAAACCCATCCATCATGACATTCTGAAATGACGGTTGAAGTACCCTGCTCACTCCATTATTGAATTCTTCACAAAGAGTCTTGAGAATTTGGAGACAGGAGGAGATGTCAAGGACACAAGGACATAAATCACTGGACACAGCCAGTGTGTCGACAGAGACGGCTCACAGCGACTCCTGTTTTAGTCAGGGAACCTGCCAGGAGATCGTGTCTTGACGCTGGCGGACACAGTGCTGTTTGTCATATATCGTTCTCCTCTTACTTTGGTTCTTTCTTTTTTCTCAGGCTTCCGCTGCGCTGTAGCTGTTTTGATGCCTTCATTGCATCTTCCATTTCCCAAGTGCAATATCTATACACTCACAGTATTGGAAGCAGCGGAGACTGAAGAAGTCCTTATGTGCACGTGGTCGTTCACACTCTGTACGTGTAACAATAGTGGCTTTTGAAGAAGAGGTTGCTCTCATCGAGAGCTACCTCAGGAGGAGAGCAATGCAAATTAACCCACCTGATTATGAAGAGGAAATTTAAAAACTTCACATTACATGAAGAGACCCAGGTTTTGTATCATACTAGTCCTGTTGTGAGCGACACGACAAAAGTCTTAGAAGTTTTTAGAAGCCTTGGCCAATTGGCTGCCTTCTATTCGACCCATACCAGCCAGAGTGGACCAGCTAATTAGAAGTCTGATATGCATCATACGAAGGAACCAGCCAGCAAACGTGGGTGCGACAAACAACGAGCGCAGGGGAAACTTCTGGGTTCCTCATCATCGAATCTCAGGCACCCGCTAACTTGGCCGACGGCAATGCCAGTGAAATCATATATGTGTTTAAGGAGTTGCAGAGCGCTATGGATGACGCAATCGACCATTCTCCCCTTCTCCACAAGGGGGTCACGATGAAGATTGAGCAGCAGCAACTGCTCAAAGACGTGATAAGAACGGCCATTATGGTGAAAACAGTTCCCTATATACCCCTATTTTGTGGCTGTGCTGACTTAATGATAAATATTTATGACTTAAATAGCTGCACTGATTATTCCTTTTTTTTTTTTGGAAAAAGGCTAAAGGAGAGACTTATATTCCTAGCGACATTTAATTTGTAATTATTGATCATATTCAGAATATCTTTTACATTGCTTGAACAAACCGTCCCATCTAACAGTCACATGTGACAGCAATTAGTGTAGGTGATTTATCTTAGGAAATGAATTTATAATGAACAAGACAGTTTTATCGACTTCAGATTGGCATGGAATGCAAGATCAAATTATCAATTTTAACAGGATTTACCATGCAAAATGGTCAATCAAAAACTTAATATGCACAAATGCGAAGATGAAAAATGATGAAATTCTGTTAGTTAAGAAAACTTAGAAAACTTTTTTTTTCTCATTCGTTAAATCATTTTTCCCTTTCAGAGCTTGAGGAAGCAAATACTAAAATTATTCCCCTTTTTTTTCACAAGAACTATGCATTTTGATTAAAAAAATATGTTTATACATGTGTTAGCTCAGTTATCATTGCAGCCATCATTTTTTCTGCTTTTATCACCTATATCACAACAATTTGCATTTATAATTCTTCTGGTACTATTTTCAATATTATCAATGTCATAATTACATTTTTTCTTACCATTATCATATCTGTTATGTAATCAGCACTGTTATTCTCATTAACAAAATAATTATTATCATGATTACTACTATCATTGCTATGGCTAGTACATTTCCCCATTCATTCAGCTTGGCAATTAATACTCAAGAATCTAAGTAGGAACTTCACAGGGAATCAAATTGGTTTTAGACCGACATATTTAACAGCAAGTACTGCTCTTACAATATTTGTGAATCAATGGTCACTATATCTAATATAACAATGACATTTCTGGATTCGCCTTCATAGATCTTCAGAAGACATTTGATAGCATGGATCATGAACTACATTTAAACAAATTAACATGTATAGATTGTATCAAGGTGACTGTTAATAAGTTCAAATCATATTTCAAGTGATAGACAACAAGTGACCCAAAGGGGCCAAGTCCCATCCAACAACTATCAAATTAGGTGTGCCACAAGGGTCAATTCTTGGTCTCCTTTATTTTCAATTTATGTAAACAGTCTACCTAAGTGTTCTCCAGATGGTATCATGTATGCTGATGATACAATTACTTTCAGTGCTTATGATGCAAACGTTTTGGAAGAAAATTTAACTGTTGCATTAAACAGAGTTATGGCATGGATTAAGGAAATGGTAATCATTTCATCCTAAACACAGACAAAACTTGTGCCATGATTATCTGTTCTTGTGCTAATCTCAGGAAGATCGTAACTTACAGTATCTCATTGAATTGTAGTTTGATTAAAAGAGTTCAGTTCACCAAATGTTTAGGAGTCTTGATAGACAAAGAGGTAAAATTGTATAAACAAATTGAAGATGTAAGTAAACTTACCAAGAAGAGCATTTGCATGATAAAGAGAGTGAAGAATTTTTTGCCACATCAATCCTTAAATAAAACTTACTTTATGACAGTCTAGTGTTACCATGATTTGATTACTGTTCTGTTGTTTGGTCGAACAGATTTTGATCCCATACAACTAAAGTGCCAAAAATTCAAGAGGGCTGCACAAACAATATTGTGCAAAACATACAACACTTTGTCGGCAGCTAAGTTAAAAAGTCTCAAATAGATCTAGACAAACATTTTGAGTCAAGTTGTGCTACAATGATATATAAAATGCATTCATAACTTAGCACCTCTTTTCCTACAATTGTATGAGCAGGAACCAACAGCCCATGCCCAGATGCAAGCGGGCATGCCAACAGGGGAGGACCCTGGTATAATGGCAGCTGAAAACACAGATTTCACCTTGAAAGTTCAGCTTAGACTTGTTGCAACAAATATAGGAACCTGGCAAGTTTAGTAAAACTGCTAGAAATTTGAAGCACTATTTGAATAGTTCTGTAGTTCTTAGCTCCTAATGAATTTGATATGTGTGTTTCCTTTTATTTCTAGTAAGGAAGATTTAACATCCATTTAGCCTGCATGGAACTTTACTTGACACTACCACTGCAGTTTCACTGGGTTGACTGTTGGAAGACTGGCCTTCAACTTTATGAAAAGTATGAAAGTAGGAAAATAAGTTATCATTTCTGCACCATAAATTTTGCAGTCAGATCAGGTTCTTGCATTTGGTAATGGATGTCAAAATATTGACTCTGAATCCACTCAGGGGAGTTTTCAAGTTCTGAAACATGAATATTCATATTTCCTGGGGATTAAGCTTTCCAAACATGTACAACATCTGGGTACTCTTGCATAGCCCACAACGGTCTCCGGGTACGTTGTTTCTACAACACGTTTCATCAGGTGGATCTGTCCATACACTTTGATGTACCACTCTGTCTCAACTGTAACTTTCATCACCACCCGAAATCCAATTATCGGCCGCTTAATGCTTACGATATATTGGGAATTTCCGAGACTTGGTTGAATGATGACATTTCAAACGATATGGTCTCAATAGATGGTTTCAATTTTGAGAGACTGGATAGAAATGGTTTTGGTGGAGGATTCGGGTGTTATGCTAACAGCAAATATTCATATGTACGAAGAAATGACTTAGAAAGTAGCGAGAATTAAATGTTATGGTTGGAAATAAGGTGTGAAAATAGTAGTTCATTTTATATCAGTATTCTTTACAGAAAGCCTGATGCACACAAAACCGTTTTTTGACACTCTCGAAGAGTCAGTCGACAAGGTATTATCCTTGTCAAATAATGTCATGATATTGGGAGATTTTAATGTTGATACGAGTACGAAAAATAATTTATAAAGAATATCTTACAGTTTTGTGCCACAACACAAATGAGACAAATTATTGAAGAACCAACCAGAGTTTGGGTGGGCCTTGCTATATTGGGCGTGAATGTCGGCCTTGAATAGTTGCAGTGAAAAGGGATTGTTTTACATCTTATAAACATATTGAAAGAGCTAAAATCTGTGTGATGCATAGGACATGGTAAACAAAGTATCTCACACGATTTTGACAGCCTCTTCATCTTGCTGGAAGACATCTGGGCTCCAATTGCATAAAGCGGTTGCTATGACAGCAAGTCTAGCTGCAATGGCAAGTGTCATGGTGATGAATAGAATTCTGCTTCCTGACTGGCTGCGGCTACAAGAAGTTGTCATCCTAGCCAGAATTACCATCATAGCATCCCTTGTGAAATGAGACCCTGGAGTGTGTGCGTCTGGAGGGGGACATCGCCAGTTTAAAGCCGTAAAAGGTGGCAAGGAATGGTGCACTCTCCTAGAAAGACATGTTGAGGGCGTTGTACTTCCGCAGCAGCATCCGCACCGAGCCCAGCTCTCTGGTCACCTGGTCTAGCCTCTGCTCAAGCTTCTCCTTTATTTCATTGAGGAAATATGAAGTAACACAGCGTCAAAAGCAAACAGTTACCAAGTATGTTGCCACATTTATAACCTTGCTTTACAACAGGACACAAATTTGAAGTATCATGGAAGCAAGAATAGCATGCATTATTAGAATAAAATATTTACAGCAGATAAATCAAAATAAACTCTTTCTAAAAGTATACTGGTGTATCCATCAAGGTAGCTTCATACAACAAGCATTACATCCAGGCAGTGTCTTCTTTTTTTCCAATTTACTTGCTATCAATTAGTGTGTGTGTGTTTATTCATTCAATTGAATGTTTGAGATCATTTTCATATTCATCATCATTCATATTCACCATCATTCAAAATAATTTCTGGGACATTTAAAGACTGCCAAGAGAGTCCCAATAGTACTAAAAATCACATTAGACATACATGATTGTTTGTTACTCTCTGACATACCTGCTGTTCTAATTTCTTGGCACTGGTTGGTCCTGAATTTGGCATGTGGGTGAGGGCGCTTTCCAGCTAAAGATTGGGAAATACATGGGAATGGTAAAAACACCATCAGGATATTCTCCTGATAATCAGATCAGAGATCAGGTTACAAAGCACTGACTCCATTGAAGTTCAAAATATCCATATCAAAACATCTAGATAGTAATCATTCTCACCAAATTAGATGTTGTTCTCCCATAGACAGACTTACAAACTCTTGTTGAAGCCCCAAATGTTCAAGCTGTGCATTTGTTGAGAATCCTTTCAATTCTTTGCAATTAAGGCATTTTCTTCAATTTCAATGAATTAAGGCATGCAAATGATATTCAAGCAGCAATTCACTGCATCCATGCTTAAGGTCCTTTTTTTTTTAGCACACATTTGTTAATAATAATTTGTTTAGTTTTTATCTGCAGGACGGTAGCACTTCAACAAAGGTACCCTTTGAATAAAAGTGCATGATGAAACAGAATATAAAATCGGCAGAACAAGAGACAAAGAGGGACAAATAAGCTTTAAGTAAATTTCAGAACATGTGCAAACTCTGAATCCTAGCCACAAACTTCTATGAATATCAACACATGAAAACTGGTGTTAAACAAGGAACCCTCAAAAAGGTACATATGGTCTTCAAGACATCCAGGGTAGCCTTTTGGTACTGCCCTTCCAAGGGGCACTTTTATTTTCATCACTCCAGCATAGCCAGGTACCCATTTATACACCTAGGTCCAGAGAGGGGCATCATGGGTGCTTCCGTACCTTTCTCTTCTCAATCATGAGCTCATCAAGTCTCTTGCTCTCCTTGGACAACCTCCTCAAGATCTCTTCCGGTGTCTCGGATGTCTTTGACGTCATCTGGTGGGGAAAGTGGGATACAAAGACAGAAAGAGACAGCCTCTTGTCAACACTACAGAATAAATGTACTATCGTACTATAACAGTGTTACCCAAAATACCTGACGGCTCTGGTAAGTACTGTACTGCATTTATAGTTGTATGTCCCAACAAGTTGAATAGAAGCTTTAATGAGATTTAGTGCTGAACCATATCACAATTAAAGGTATCTGTCCCATTATGTTCAAATTTTCCATGAGCTCTGGTGCCAGAATATTTACAACAGTGCTTCATCATTGCAAGCAGTGACAGCTCTCCAATATTGCACTTTTTCTAAACAAAGTACTGATGTGATCCTACACAGGGAAGGAATGGCTTAGTATCACAGTCTTTAAATACTTTCTTACACCCTCCACTTTTCTTTTTTTTTGCATAATACATAGGAATACACAGGGTTTAACCACCTGGGGCAACTCTCCCCCTCCCCCTTTGTTTTTTTTTTACTCTGAGGTGGTACCAAAAAAGAAAAAAAAAGAAAAGTGGTTAAGGCTTGTTTTGTTTGTTTTGCTTAAAGCTATTTGCAAATTGTACAAGAGGGCTTTCTTTTTTTTTTCTTCTTCTTCTTTTTTTTTTTTTTTGCCAGCCGATGAAACCTAGAAGTGGTAGAAGTGTGGGTAAAGCTTTTCTCTTTCTTTTCTTTTTTGCTTGTCAGCTCATGAAACCATGAAAGTGGCACCACAAGTGATGAGTTGGCCACGTAAAGAGAAATAGGCATTACACACACAGTTGCTAGGACAGCCACAAAGTATTCCTTCGAGGGCAGCAAGGAGATGCCACTGCCTGAGAGATCTTACCCTGTTAACATTCCTCTGTGCTGCCTTCCTCGCGTCGGTCAGGCCATTCTCCCAGTCTGCCCGTGTGGTCACATGGCCCTGTCGGACACGCTGCAGAGCCGCTTCAAATGGGTCCCCTCCGACTGACATCAAGGGACAGGAGGTTTGGATGTGCAAATTGCTTTAAATTTTTGCAGTGACTTCCATGGTTACGTATATTTCAAGCAACAAACCACATATTAACTTCTATAAAGCCAGCACATCTCATATCAAACAGAAGGTAGCATTAGGAACTTTTCAGTTACAAAATCATGTTAAACGTCATGTTCTTGACTGACCATATAGAATACAATCATTACTTTTGCTACATAATGCTGTTGTCAATGCATATTACATTACAGTCTGAAGTGTTTTATACCTGCCAGTCATATTTAAGATTAAAATAAGCAGTCATTTCTGGATACTTTTCAATATTGTTTTGGTGGAGGAAATGAAGACTGCCTAGGAAATCAGAAAATCTGTGAAAACACTCTTTCAACGTATCAACAGCCAATTGTTTCCCGGAGTTACAAGCTCTAATAGGTTTTTTCATAGCCAAGTTTACCCATTGCAATATGAACTCCATATCACAGATCTCACTATTCAAAGCAAGTAACTGTAACAACAATATCTCAAGAAAATAAAAATCACTTTGTTATTAATCAAATGTTAACCACAAGTAAACTTTGATAAAAATTTAATATTACATAAAATTTGCACTATTAAAAATAAATTCCTGAGACTCCATAGTCGTGTTATGTTTTTTGTTTTGTTTGGTCATTTGTTTGTTTGTTAGTTTGTTATTGTTGTTTTATTTCTTTTTTTTTTCTTTTTTTAGGGGGGGGGTCTGTCACAGATAGTGTTGGAATAATGAGATAAATGTTCTCATTTTGTAAATGCTTACACAATAAATTTTGCATCAAAATGAAAAGTACACTACCTGACCTTTGCCGGGTTATCTAATTCTTCGATGATAAAGCAAACAAAAAAGTAAAGTCACTTCTAATAAATACCGTACGTATTCTTTATGAATTACAGTGTGTCTGAATGCAGGGAAGACACTACTTGGTACTCACTGACTGGAGTCTGCACTGCCTTGCTAGTTGTTCCTCCTCTATCTCCCTTTTTCATATCTGCATCCTTAAAACTGGCGGCCAGATTCCTGCGGGGACTACTCCGTTTCCGTCTCTCGCTCCCGCTACTCTCGCCGACGGAGTACTTCGCCAGACTCTTGCGAGCGGCCTGACCAGGCGACATCGCGCCAACCTTCTCCACTGCAGCACCCCTGGGACTCGTTTTGGAGTTCTTGTTCTTGCTGCCAGAACTGAGGGCAGTGGTGGGGGACTGGTGAATGGCCCAGACGTGGAGGCTGGGATCGGGGTCCTTGCCTGGATGCAGGTGCTCGCCGATGGTGGACGCCCTCTTGTAGTTGGTCCTCCCTTGCTTGCCTCCACTGTCTCTCCCAGATGCAACCCTCTTCGAAGCGGCATCTCGCTTAGAGCTCATGTCATCACCCTTGCCATCACTTTTCTTCCCGCTGTTAGTCCTGTTCTTGTACGACATCAGTTGCGCGTCTGTCACTGCTCCTCCTTTCGGCGGAGAGAAGTCCCGCTCCGGTACCTCTCTGGAGATCTGTCCGAGGCTCACTCTCGGCAGGGACACAACCTGGGGATGGTATTTCCTTGGGGAGCGCCCAGAGGTCTTCCACCTGTCCAGCTGGGCGGCGGCTTTCATCATGGGGGAGAGAGGGCGGTCATCGAGGTCTGAATCAAAGGGTGGCTCCAGGGTGTCAAACGAGAGAACAGGAAGCTGCTCAGGAGTACTAAGGATGACAAGATTGAAAAAAAAAAATCGTGCCTGATTTATGTTGTACATTATCTAGAACATGATGCAACACACAACTACTTCACATATCTCTAAACAGTACAGGCCATGAAAAATTTGGGAAATCTACAAAAGTAAAAATAAAAAGAAAATTGCTTAAAGTCTATTCAGGGAAAATATTACAGACATAGAGAAGCACAGTTGTCAGTAGATAATACAATTCTTCAGAGGAAATCACTGAACATCTTGCAGGTATGATTTTGAGAAAATTCAAAGAAGTATGTTTTGGAACTCTGAGGTAAAAAATGATTTGGAATGGACAGTCAAATGCTGTGATATAATGAAAAAAAAAAAAATACATGCTTGCCAGAAGCAGTGATAGCTTGTCATTAATAAGTTTTATAGTTTTTCCTTTCACCCGTCATATTTAACACAAAGTGAGGATTGGAGTCTCTGTGTGAGCTATACCACTTCTCCAAGCCTAAGCCTGAGAAATTCACCTCCAAGTGAAGTTACAGTTAAGCTCATGCACTGAATGCCACATTCACAACATCACTTGACTGTCATTTTGTCGGCAAATTTCATGCCATTAACATTTAGAGCATATATCACATCATATTTGACAAATATCTGATTTCATATACTAGTTTTCATAGGGTACAGTATCAACAATAAACATATGTTGAGTATTACCACTAACAAACATTTCAATGAGTAGGAAACTGGAAACATTCTGGAAGTTTCACCTGTCAACATGAGCCTGATTGGTAGCATCACTCTGCGGACCAGTGACCTTAACATCACCAAGAGAGGGCTCACTCTGTCTGGGCACCTGGCCAGTGAGGATGTTGTAGTTCGCTCCTGAACGGAGAAACTTTCTGTCCTCCACACTGAGACGCAAACTACTTCCAAGGGCAGTTGCAGGGCTGAAAAGCAAATCAAATACAAAAAAAAAAAAAAAAAGTTCGAATTTGCTAAGTAATTCTGCTGTACATACCTTCTGGCTTCATTGCTAGTATTCTAAAATGTTCAGAGTCTTGATTTATTTCATATGACTGCTGAGGAAGCAGTTGAATGCTGGTTGTTTGTCACCAATTGAATGTACGTCACTTAACAACCCCCCAAACCAACAACTCTATATCAACTCTGAAGGACAAAGCAATGAGTAGCACCAAGCCTTGGTTTAGATCACTAGTATTGCTGCTCAGGGACTTGAACCAATGACCCTATGATTGAGAGTCCCAAGCCACATCAACTGAGCCTCACACTACTATGGGGATGATTACGACTTTATAATTGTGCAGCTTTTCTTTATTTTGCAATGCTCCTCATATTTTGCAAGTACAGAGTGATGTCAAAGTGGGACACGGTAGGTTTAAAAAAGAATATGGTCTAATGACTAAAAATTCTTCACTGAAATGGAACCTTTATCCTTCATTGTCACCACTGGCAACAACTGCACACAATGTCTGTGTTACAGTAGAATATTGGTCCTGACAGGATTACATAATACTGTAAAACATGATATATACGCGGCATGAATTTTTCGTGATGTGGAGCCGATGGCCTTTCTTGCGGCGTGAAATTTTCGCGAACTGCCACTGGCATTCAACGCATATAGTGCAGACAAGAACTTTCGCATGTATTTTAATTTTGCAAATCTTGGCACTCGCGAAATTTGGGAAATTAGAATGCACACGAAAATTCCTTGTTTTACAGAATAGTCTTGAGAAATAATGACCGAGTCTGGTTAGAATACCTGTTACTGCTGGCTGGTCTCACTGTCAGCCCAACACTCTCTGGCTCGACTTGGGTCTGACGAGGACTGATGACCGCATCATCACCGTGGAAACCATTCAGCATCGGCGAGGACTCCTCCATCCCAGGCAAGGCAGGCTCACTATGACCCGGTTGATCGCCAACATCCGATGGGATCGGACCCAAGGAGGAGGAGCTTCTGGAAGAATTCCCGTCCCCCCGGGCAGAGTCCGCCCTGCCCTGTTGGAGCCGCCTCTTCTCCCCCTCTAGCTGTTTGATCTCAAGCTCCTGTCGAACTGCCGTCCTACAGAAGACAAAGACAACAGAGACACATAGTCAAATAAAGGCCTTGTTGATTTTTTTCTAAATAATGACCTGACCACAAAACCTCCACATCGCAAATATTCTTGCAGCCTATGATCGCAGACAAAGTTATTTCAATGATGAATTGCATAATGCTTGTTTCATTCAGAGAGCTGTGTAACAATAATTAATTGTATCTGCTTCCCACCTGATACCTTTACATCTGTAAGGATACCCAACATACAGTATAATATGAAATTGTGCCCCTCACAGATAGAACTGTGCCATAGGTAATGCCATTTGTAACGCATATGTATAATCCATGTTGCATACAAGTCATTAACAATTAAAAAAAAAAAAATTGTTCTTCAGTGAGACTGTTTATGCCATACATTCTGTGGTAGACTTATATTTGTGAGTTTCACCAGTCCATTGATATGCTCATAATCAACAACATGAGAAAATATAGGTTTCAGTAACACATATGCACTGTCTATTGTCATCAAGGTGGGACATCACTAGCTTTCCTTTTCGAAAAGGTGCAGTAAAATTCTTTTACTTTGTTGCAGGCATACTCGATTGTAAATCAAACCACCCAAAGTTTGCTCTACAAATTCAAAGCTGCAAAATATTATGCTTGCTTGACATAGCACATACAGCTATAAATTGTGGATGGCCAATTAATAGCATCTACACACTTATCTCACAAAAACTCATTAGGATACTTTTGAAATGAGGTAAGCAGTTACTTGTCTCACCTCTTAAGTTCAGATATTGAAGAATTTGCCTCTTCAAAGGTCATTTGAACTTTCAGAAGCTCAGCCTGCAGGGAAGGAAAACAAAAATGCATGATGCAAATAAATGAAAAAATAACAACTTTACATCAGTAAAAGGAGATACTTGACTGCTCTGAATGAGTCAAAAGACCTGCTTTACAAACTCATCGTGACACATTGAAAATGGGAAAGACAGAACGAAAGATTTCCCCCGACAGAAGAATTTCATGAATTTGAAAGATTTTCCATTTTCCGACACCATGTCGTGATGGTATAGCACAGCAGATCCCAACTACAGTGCACTCCTGCTATAACAAACACAATTATAACTAAATTCCAGTTACAACAAAATAAGAATCCACGTCGCAAGTTTATCGGCACTCTGTTTCTTTATTGTTTATTTGTTCGGTTATAACAAAATTTCGATTTAATCAAAGAAATCTGCCGGTCCCGAGGATTTCCTTAAAACAGGAGTCCACTGTAAAGTCAATTTTACAAATCTATAATATACATGGCTGGCACATATAAATCTCAGTGTAAAGGGACTTGTGTCAGATATGGTTTCTGTAGAGTCACTTGTAGCAAAATCATAGCGATGCATGTATACATCACTCGAATATTCATTTATCTGTTTATACCTAGTATATATTCATCCATCACTTTATATATATATTCATAAGAGAATCAATTCATGAGCTAACCAGGTGATTCTCTGCATGTGTTTCAAAAAAGAAAAAATATCAGGGTCAAGGATACTGCTATATTTAGACCTTGTTTTGTTTGAAATTATAAGCACATTTATTTGGAAGATACAAGGTATGTATCTCTTTAGAAAAAAACTAGATATATCGCTACGGCTACTGATATGCCTCCGCCATAATGGATGGTTCTCCTAATAGGTCTATAGTACAATGTCTTGACAATGTGTGATGACAGTTTCACACAATTGGCAAAATATTAAAATGACAGGTTTGACACAAATGTGCTGAATGTTCACTTTTTCTAGAACTAGGTTCAATTGGATGAATGATTAAAATGTCAGAGTGCAGGTATTTGGGGAACTTATGATTTTTACTTGACTTTTGACCCTTTTATAAGTCTATGCATTGAGTAATTTTCAAGGTATTGAGAAAAAGCATAATTTCAGTATCAAATGGGAAAATAGCATTATCTAAACCTGGCCTTTGACCTTTGATCTCACATTTCCAAAGAGAATCACTGTTAGGTTGAACATGCATAAATATGTAAGTTTCATGATGATACCTTGAGTTACTTTCGAGATATGGAGGAAAAAGTGCAATTTAGCACTTTCACTTGACCTTTTACCTTTTGACCTTTGACCTTTTGGCAAGAAACTTCCCCAAAAATATATATTGGGTAATACATGCCATATATCAAGTTTGAAAAAAAAAAAACCCTTCAGGCATATTGCATTTTAAGGAAAGTAGTGATATTTTGAGGAGTTGACCTTGACCTTTGACCCATGACCCCAACTTCCCTAGATAATCACTGCCCATCGGTACAAGCATATATACTAAGTTCCATGAAGATACCTTGAACCATTTGCGAGATATGGAGAAAAACATGAAATTTCAATTTTTTTTCACAAAATAACCTGACCTTTGACCTTTGACCCTGTGACCTTAAAATCCACACAAAGTATCATCCCCCAAGGATATACCCTCATACCAAGTTTGATGTAAAACCACCACACGGTTCTTGAGATATCGACAAAAACAAAACGGGACGGACGGACGTACGGACGGACGTACAGACGTACGGACGTACGGACGTACGGACGTACGGACGGACGGACGGACGGACGGACGGACGGACGGACGGACGGACGACCCGAAAACATAATGCCTCCGGCCACTTCGTTGCGGAGGCATAAAAAAAACACACACACACACAAACAACCTTCAAACTACAGGACTATGGAGAATGTATAAAGGTATTGACCAATTCGGGTTCGTTGAGGGCAGCAGACAATTTGTGGCACGGGCGCAGCCATGCGGTGTCCCAGCCGACCCCCCCTCCTCTCCCCCACCCCACGGGCAACATGTTTATCGCGCACTTGTAACAAAGGTTCACGCACTAAGCAAGCATTCGCGCACTCAGTACAACATGCGTATTGGCTAAAACAACCATGCATCAGTTTTTCATTCCGTGCACAGAAGGGGGTGGGGGAGAGGGGAGGGGGGTCGGCTGAGACACAGCGTAATGGCGCTGCCCATGCCAAAAATACACATAGCGCGTCACAGAATCGGTCAATACCTAGAATTGATACTAACAACAAAGACTAAAACTATAAACAGGAGAACAGACAGTGCTTTCTTTTCATTTACCTGGGTTCTTTCATGTTGTTCACTCAGCTGTGTGTATTGGCCAATCAGCTGAAGTGGAAGAGGAGGAGAAAGAATATACTCATATGAGTCAGTCTGGAGATGAGACTATACCAAGAGGACTGAGTGACTTGAGCATCCATACAGAAAAAAAAACAACAACAACTTATATCACATAAATACTGGAGAGGCAATTTAAGCACAGACCTAGGATGGTCAGGCTTTTTCAAGATTTTCTTTGAATAATGGGGGAGAGGGTATAATTGTGTGTGAACAAGAAAAGAGACTCCAACTCAAAGCACCTCTTAAACTAGAAAGTTCTCCCGTCTAGACCCCTAGCAAACTGGAGACTCGGATCACCAGAACACACTTACAATATCATGAGCGCTTTTACAAGCATGAAATGCCACATCTTTGTGACCAGGATCACGGAAGGTCTAGGGTTACAAACTATTTCAGTCTTAGTTTTCAACACAATGACAAAAGTAAAAGTTGGGGTGAAAATAGCCAAATGGTGGGAGAGAAGTAATCTCTGCAAGAACTCCTAACAAGCCAGATACGCTATGCGAACACTAAATGCTCACTGACATTTCTTGCTTTTGGCCATACTGCTGGGAATAAAGGACTGAAGTGATGATGTCACAGTCTTCTGTTAAAGCAGATTTTTTTTTTTTTTTTTTTTTAAAGCTGTTAAAGTTCAGTGCTCGTTCCACACAAAATAACCCTGCACATGGCTTCGGGCAGTGGGTTGGAACCGGGTAAGAGCATGGTTGGCTTGACATGGTTACATGAGGCTGTTTCGAACCAGTTTCCATGGCGATGGATGGCTATGATGTCATACATCGGTACTCTATAACATCAACTCATTGGCTTTATAGAAAGCAGGTGGATCCTGTACAAACTTTATCAAACACTGAGAATCTGGTAGACACTTGGTTGAAAGTGTGGTGGAGAACAACTATGAGACTTACCTTGCTAAGCATTGCTTGCTCCTTCTTGCCAGCTGTTGTCTGTGCATCTTGGACCTGTGAGCGATATGAATGGATTAGCATGGGTGTTATTTCAATGCAGAGTGTTGATGAACCACGAGTTCACCTGTCCTACGCAACCATATTTTGCTAGTGGGCAAGTGAAATAAATAAAGAGACAAGTGCCTGGAAGATACATTAGCCATTTGACCACCTATCCCAGTTTGTGAACATTAATATTCTCTGAGCTTTGTACAGAGATGACAAGCTAGAATAAATGTACGTCCTGACGGCTTCATACACAAAATGAGCCATTTACAGAGACGTAAAATGTTGAATAAACAAGTTGTCATTTTGAATTGTCTTCAATATCCCCTCAACAATATTTTGTCTTGAGCAAAAAACTTTATGAGCTTCACTGCAGCCATTTGCACTGCACCTTTAAATTTGTGAGTTATTATGTTATGCTCCGCCCAAGCTACAAACAGTGTGTGTCTCTTTAGCGTGGTGGTGGCGGTAAATGGGCTTACTGCAGTACTCTACCCACTGGCTCAGCATCCCACTCTTCTATTCATTATTGGCTTCTACCAATCTCATGTCATACCAGTATTGCTGCTACGTTAGGCACGTTCCCATTACTTGCACTCAACTCCAGGATGGTCCGTTTACCCAACACTTGTCCTGTTTCTCTGTGTTTTTCATCTTCAGAAAATACTAATCTATTTCCCTTGAAAATGATGAGCTTCCATTCAATCAAAACTTTTGAATCAGTTCACGCTAACACTACCTTCCTACTTGAAAATAAACCTGCTAAATACTGGCTGAACAAAATTCCCAGCTGCCTCACCTGCTGAGCCTCAAAGAGGGCGCTTTCCAGCTTCCTGTTCTGCTTCTCCAGTTGTTTGACCACCTCCTCCCTCTTCTTCACCAGCTTGACCAGATCCTCTGACCTCTGCTGGAGGACAGCGATGGTGCTGTTGGCCTGGCCGTAACGATCTGGCCACTCCAACTGGGGTGGGGGACGAGTTTGAGGATAGAGTTTAAATATGTATGATATGAAAGTGTCACTGTTATAGTAGTGATAATTAATCTTTACTTGTGTATATGAGGACAAAGTAGCTGCTGATAATACATACATATGGCTGATATCCTTGAGGTGAATGGTGAAGACCAAATTGAGGGTGAGTGTTAAAAATTATGTGAAAGTGTTATGGCATTAGTTATAAAGACATTATCTTAGCTTCTTATATGGAAAAAAGCATGTGTTGATAACACCTGAATGAAGTATAACAGTAGATCTCTGCAAGTTATAGATTGGTATTAACGGTAAGCTGAATATTACAGTGAGAATTGGCTCTACTAATTCACAGAAATAGCAATGAAAATTATAACATAACTTTGCTGATGATACATTATGGTTTAAGCCGGTGAATTCATACATGCTAACTACAAGTACATTATAAGGGTCAATGTCTGATATTTACTGCAGTGACATAAAATCAACCACCAGATGATATTATTTTAACAAAGATTAACAAGTCAACAACAACAAAAAGGGCAAAATAACTCACCAGTCTAGTTTCTAAGGCTCTAACTGTGTTCTCCAAGTCCTGGATACGGCTTTATGTAAAAAGACGGAGAGGACATATATATAATGAAGATAATTAATTCTTTTGTGTTATGTTTCTTTTTTAACAAATTACTCAAGCACTTCCACGGTCAAATTTCAAATGTCACGTCTTCAGAAATTATCATTTCAAAAGAGAATGTTCCTAAAGGGGACGACATGGGGATGCCAGAAAGAATGAAAGAAAGAACCTGAATATCATTTATAAGAAGCTGCTTTATACATGAATAGACCTGAAATATGATACTGCCAGTGCCTGAATTTACACTTTTGCCTGAAAGCTACTATCCATGCAGACATCTAAATGCAGGTTATAAAACAAAGCAACTAAGCAAATATACAATTGAGTTGTACAAAAAGGACCCCCCACAATGGAGGTTATGTGATGCAGTGTTTTTGTTCCTCACCCATTAGCTGTTGTCAGACTGCCTTCCAGGTCTTTGCAGCGCGCAACCAGTCCTTCCTTGTCTGGTATCGACTCCCCGCCCAGCTCGCCTTGCTCCCCCGTGAAAGGCGACGCTCCTAGTTTGGCCTGGGCCAGCTGCCTCCGTAGGTCATCCAGCTCCGTCTCGTAGTAGGCCTCCAGGTCCGCGATGTGGCGAGTGTACTTCTCCTGGAGGTCGATACGACTTGAGATGGAAAGGGCACACAGATTACATCACAACATCACACACAAAAAAGATGAAGACGGTGCAAATTAATAACCATCATCAGTTTGGCATTTATCATTGGGCAATATTGAAAGAGGATACTGCAAATGGCACAATGGAAGAATTTCTCTACATCTTCATGTTAATTTTAGGAATATGCTTTTTTTTTTCACACACATTTTTTGTTTTACTGAGTTCAACACAATTATATCATTTTTCAAAAAGAAATAAAGGGCAATACATTTACATTTTGAAAAGTTCAATATTCGAATCTAGTATCTACATAACTTTCCAATTTTTTTTTTATACCACACTTATTTTGGTTAAGTAGTTTAGATTACTCTCTAGCATATTTTGTCTTTCCGCTTCTGAATATATGTTCATATACATTATATATTACATTGATATTATGTAATTATGGTATTTGACAGAATTTGCCATATCGTTAATAAAATCTGTATCAAATAGGTAAATGAGAAATTGTGTGAATACTTGAATATATCAACATTTTTTATGCTTGTCAGGGATATTACCACAACTTTTAAAAATATCATGAAACCAAACCTAACCAACGTCACTTCTGCATCCTTCCCAGTTTCTGCACTCAAAACAGATGAACCCCATATATTTCAATAACTGGAGGGGCATTACACCACGCACACCTCTTAACAATTAATGGAGCCCACCTGGATGATGTTCTTGGACTCTCAACAACCTTGGCCTTCTGCTTCCTGCCATGGCCTTGGCTGGAGGCAAACATTTCCTCCTGGGGGGTGGTGCTCTCCTGGAGGGGGTCTTCAGACACAAGGGAGTCCTTCTCTAGGGAGAGCTGACCTCCCTTTGGTTTTGCATTGGGTAAGTCCTTGTAGGTCTCTCCCTCATCCAGTCTCCAGTAGGTAAAGTCAGACAGGACAGAACTTGTCTCTTCCCCATCTACACAAACAGAACATGTGATCAAATACTGTCGTAAAAGTGTAAATTTTCACACATTTCCAGCAAAACAAAACTAGCATGATTAAAAAAACAAGCGTGCAAAGTTTTTGCTTGTACATGTGTGATTACTTTACATATTTTTGATTGAGCAGACCAAAAAATATATGCGAAATTCATATTTCCCTGGCCGAGCACGAAGAATTACCTGCTCAAAAATTTCCACTGCAATAGTATTACCATTTTGTAATGCACTTCAGGTAATAATGGGGCATAACTCACAGACAATAGCTGGCACTTGTATAATCACCATTACCATTTAAAGCACTGCAAGGCACTTCATCAGAAATTACTCAACAAATAAGTGTGGGTCATAAACTCAATCTGCTAAAAGGTTTCCTTTAAAAATTACTATTTCATTGGTCAATCTTTGCTTTATAGGTAGGGAATCCCATTTGCATGCCTTAAATAAAGAGTTGTATAAATACAGTGGTATGTTGAAGAGAGTATCATTTTAGAAACTCCCATAAAGTATTGAAAGTGGAAGGTAACATTTCGTACACTTTTATTGACCGTTAGATTTTAAATTGAATTTTTTTTCGGGGCTCACCGTAAATTCCAGTACATTACTTGGCTACCTTTGCAGACCCATGCACTGCATGTGTGTCCATCATGTATATTTTGTGAAGAAAGTTCATCAAAACTTACAAACATTTCTATATACTTTCTTGCCACACACTCTGTATGTTATTACATCAGCTCCTATACTTTTAGATTTGTGTTTATAGATAAAAAATACAGAAGACTGCAACAAAAAGCATAAGTGTGGCTGACACACAGAACTACTGAGTAGTTGAGTTTTGTGCATTATTCAAATTGTAGATAACTGTTGACTTCCAAATTTCTCAGCAGTGGCCTAAACAAGTCCCCTGAGGTTCATATTTAATGTTTTGCTGCATTTTGGGAGGTCTGTAAAAGGTATCCCCTACCTTTAATGCTGGGTAATTCTTACGTGCTTCTAAGAATCTTTGCATCTGTAACTTCTGGTTTTTGTATTTTCTACACATTACTCATCCAGCCTTCCATAAATGCATGCTTGCTTACAATTTCTTACATAAACAGAAGTTTTCCTGAACTTGAACAAAGTGGAAGCCTACCCCTCACCTATTTGTGGTTGAGTGGCCTGCTCAAGCCTTGACCTCTGTTGCTCAAGCATGCCTGCCACAAGTTGCCGCTGTTGGACATGCTGTTGCTGCAACCCCTGCCACTCCTGCTGCAGCTGGCCCACCTGTTTCTCGTATTGGTTCTGCAAGGCCGCCTGTTCCCGTTCGAAGTTCTGCTGCATCTGTTGCAGGAGCACTGCCTCTTGTGTTGTTGGATCTTCTGTGGATTATGATATTGAACCATCACAGCTACACAGCTTAAAGTTGCATTCTACCTTTGAGAGAAGCTTGCCAGCAATGTGGAATAGACTGTTGTGGCTATGTATAAATATTTCCAACCATTCTACAATAGTCGAAATGTGTACAAATACAAACCCCCTCCAAAAGATCATGCAGTGGGCATCGGTGGTTGTACAGTTCTTCTACACTTGAGCCAAATGGCATATGAACAGACTGCTATAGTAAATACACAAATATGCACCTATGGGACTGAGGGTACACTATATCTGTATGTAACACAGCTATGAAGTTACTGCTTGCAAAGCATGGGTAAACTCTGAATCTCTGAAGTCCAAATGATTAGAAACCTTAGAACGAAGTTTTTCCCATTGCCTATGATCTTGGTGAACTTATGGGATTGCATAAATTTTCTAGTCATTTTGTTTCTTGACAAGAACCAACCCCACCTGGATTTACAGCATCACTCCCATGCCTCTGGTCATGGACATCTGACCAAGTGGTCATCTGGGTGTTGTCCAGTGAGCCAGAGACAAACGTGGACGTGTCCGAGGAGGCATCGTCCTGGTCGAGCAGAGGGACCATGTTACTGTCCACGTGGTCTGACAGGAATGAGAATAGACCAGTCAAGGAATATCTTCAAATTCTAATAATCATACCTCTTTGACAGTCAGAAAGCTTGTCAATGGCTTGTCTGACACTGCAGCATAATAATGGCAGCAATTCGGATTCAAAGAGGAAAGTGGTCCACAAACATTTTCAAATCTTAAGCAACCATATTTCTTTTCAAATTTCTATGCTGCAACAATTTCCATTTTTAAGGTACTATGCGCTCAACTGGGGGAGAATATCCACAGATTTAAACACACTAGTAGCCCAGCTAAACAACTGGGTACTGGTTGAAGGTTCAGACAAAGCCATAATTTTGAACAATGCAGTGTACTTCATATTGTTTGATTTGATCATAATATGGATATCAGAGAGACCATTCTGAACACATGCACAAACATTTCTTTCCTTCACTCTCTGTAAAAGCTATGCATGCAGTTGCATGTATATTATATGTCATTTGCTTCTAAACTATGACCAGCACAGGTCAACACTTACAGGCAATATGCAATACCAAACAAACTCAAGTTGTGGAATATCCATTCTCGAAAAAAAATGAACCAGGTAAAAAAACAAAACAAAACTAGAGATTGTAATTTGTCATCACTGACAAATTAAGGTGATCCGATCTTTTTTTTAATCAATGATTCAAGTCCTGATCGCAATAGGCATGACCATGCAGGTTTCATCTGTGGTCAGAGACATTGGCCGTGTGATGTTTGGATTCTCATTTAGAAAAGGGAGTCATATCTGCTATCTTTGGTACCAAATCTGTATACACTATAACGAAGATACAACAACAAGTACATATGACCTTTGACCCCACTTTGCACAACCTAGATGGCATCTGAGCAAAAAGTGGTTATTTTGTGAAATGATTCTTGTAACATGATCTTTGCGTGTGCAAAATATGGGAAAGATAAGACATGTATTCACCAAGATACAGGATGAAACATTTGTGACCTTTGACCCTAATTTACATACCCAAGATGTTGTCCGATCAAGTAGTTGTTATTTTATGAAATAATGTACGTGACATGAACTAAACATGTGCAAAATATGGGAGTGATAGGGGCTGTTTTTCTTGAGTTATTGCAAAGAAAGTTGCAGAAACATAGAAATATCTCAATACATCGAAGATAAGCTTTAATTTCAACCAAGTTTTTTAACATGATTCCGACATTGTATGAAGAAAGGAAGGCACACATTCGATAGTGCACAGTCTCAGCTACAACATATTAAAATCGAGGAGAAATTCACCGAAGGGTAAGTGAGCTAGTGCTCGATAAAGACAATCATGTCAATTTTCACATTTAAAAAAATTCCCTCCCATAGAGATACCACGTCATAACGAAGATAAAGAAAGAAGTACATATGACCTTTGACACAACTTCGCATAGACAAGATGACATCTGAGCAAGAAGTAGTTAATTTGTGAAATGATCCTTGTAACATGGTCTTCACGTGTGCAAAATATGGGAAAGATAGGATATGTATTCACCAAGATACAGGATGAAACATTTATGACCTTTGACCCTAATTTACATACCCAAGATGGCGTCTGATCAAGTAGTTGTTATTTTATGAAATAATGTTCGTGACATGAACTAAACATGTGCAAAATATGGTGGTGATAGGGAATGTTTTTCTTGAGTTATTGCATATAAAGTTGCAAAAAGAAAGAAATATTTCAATACATCGAAGATAAACTTTAATTTCAACCAAGTTTTTTGACGTGATCCCGACATCGTATGAAAAAACGAAGGGCACACTTACGATAGCCCAAAGTCTCCGCTACAACATATCAAAATCTTGTAGAAATTCACCAAAGCATAAGTGAGCTAGTGCTCGATAAAGATAGTAATGTCAATTTTCATTTCCAGAAAAACTGCACTGCCATAGAGATTACACGTAAACTGGTCAAATTTGACAAGGTTACTTTCAATCCATTTTTACGAGGTGATGCCGTCATTAAATCAAAATTGTGTTTTTACATTTATGAAAGAACATTTCATAAGCTTCAACATATTGAAATTTGGGTGAAAAATGGCAAAGGATAAGTGAGATACGCTCGAGTAAACTTGGAATTTGATGACGTCATTTTGAAAATTTACTTTTTTGACTTTATTAAGAAATTTGATATTTTTTAATCATTTTGTCAGCATAGCCAACCCATGAAATAACATGTACAACTCATCAGCTTTCAGAATATGTCAAGAAAATGGGGGGTCACCGTCCATCCTGACGAGTAAAATCCGATTTAAAATTGGCGGTTGTTTGGCATAGTTGCACTGTGTATCCCCATTGACGCACGCGCGGAATTTTGAGTTTGACGGGCCCGTATGATGTCATATTGAGTCGGATCGACTTGAAACTTGGTAGAAATATTCCTTGACATTTTGGACATCCCATCCGTGTAAAAAAACTGAAAATTTCTATTGCATACTAGCTGTGCGTGCGAATATGTGCGCGCGCGTACGCGTCCGTCCAATTTTTTCAATTTTTCAAAAAATGCTCCAAATGATCTGAAACGTGTGCAAAAAAATTTTGAGCTCGATTTGAGCATACAAATATTTCAACGCGCGCGTTTTAAGATAAATATGAATTTTTGAGAAAATGAGTAGAACCCGCTTGACTTGAAATATATGTGACGTAATTTACATTAAAAAATTCCATTCCATTTATGAGATATGCATGAAAATGTGTTTTCATATGATGACATCATAGTGACGTCACGGTCACGGTCGTTTTGCGGAGAAATAAAGAAATAAAGAAAGAAGAATAAAGAATCAGTACAGATACAGAAGGTGATCCGAGAGGATACTCGGATCACCTAATAAAACCCACACACAAATAAAAGCAATGGATGCACTCGCTATGGATCTGCAAACAGTAAACAAATTTTTCACACACCATGTTGTTTCTAGTGTATATGAGATGTGCACATAGTAGGCTGTTGTAAAGCCAGGCCTCTTGAATCAGCCATTGCGAAGTGTGTTGTTGCATTAGAACCGCAAACTGTGGACATGACTGAAAGCCGCTATTGATTTCATATAACTATATAAACACACAAACAAAGACAAACACAGAACAAAATATACACAAAAACAAATAAATACAGAAGTCATTCAACACACTTGTTACATTGATGGCCCAAAACAATTCAGAGAGTGCCTCAACTAAAAAATCATTTTTACAGTTTCTTGGGAAATTATAATGTCAAAGAAGTGTCTTCCAGCATGTTGCTTTGGGTTATCACAAAATTTATGAAAGAATTAACTTTTCTTGTAGTGACAGTAGCTGATCAAACCAGCAAAAGGGGGTGCTTGTTAATACAGAAAATAGTATGTTGGGGAAAACAGCCGAATACACAAACAAACAACATCAATACAGTTTCACTACAACCGATTTGAACATGTGTTATTTCTTTTCCCCATTTCATTCATTCTCCTGTCCAATTTGGTGCAGAACTTTTGCTGACTTTGGTACCCTGTCCCTATTAAAGTATTTTGAATTTCACAAGGCGAGCCACTGATATACCTTTGGCTTGCTGTGAGCCCTCCTCCTTGGAAGCACTAGCACCTCCACTATAACCTTCCTCTGTGTTGGCCCCCTGGGCTTTGGGGCGGGTGCCCGATGCCCCGGACGGCTCCCTCACTCCCGTCCCTTCTTGGCCATGATCTAGATACAATCAGGCAGCATTGATTTCAGTCTAAAGAGACCATCTATTTCTACTATCATATGTGAGACCAGATTTGTCATAAAAACAAAACATGCACAACAATATGTAGGACTGACAAGCTTAAAAATCATGCAATGCCTGTGATACTTCTGGAATGAACCAGGTGTGCTTTATTTTACTTTTCACTTTTTACTATAGAGATGAAAAAAAAGAAAGGAAAAAAAAAAACTTTGATCACCTGTGACCCCACAGATGGGCACATATAATATCATGAGCTTAGAGCATGCCTACAGACCAGTTTGCTAAAACAAAAAGCGAAACAACTCATGATTACATAAAACACAGAAAAGCTCTTCCAGACAACAAGGAGGTATGCTCTATGATCGTCACACAAAGCAATGCACTAACATACATTTTAGTAGGAACATGTTATCAACCAGCATTGTACTATGACTTCAGGCAGAAAAAAAAGAGAAAAAAAAGAGAAAGCTTTGAACTTTCACTATTGCAAACCAGGCCTTCTGTATGCATACATACAGAGTATCATGTGAGTGGAAGCTAATGGCAAAAGTGTGAAAAAGTGGATGAAGTTACAAGTGGATGAAGTTATAGTAACACTGTCCACCCCTACGCCAGCTCCAACACCCATCACCCTCCCCCCAACCACTTCTCCAGCTTTCTCACCGGTCCCAGAGAGGAGCTGTTTCTTCAGCCAAGCCATCTGTTTGCGGTGCTGCTCCTGTTGAGCCCTCATCTGCTCCACATGTTGCCGCTTCAGGGCAATAAAAAGTTCTTCCACATTCTCCTGGTCTTGGCGACGCCCACCTGCACATTAGAAAAAGGCGTCATTTGAAGAAATAATGAGATAACTTTTTCAAACTTCTCTCTTTGGTCTCCTCCCTGCCCCTCCGCCCCCCCCCCCCCATATCATATTGCTATATCATAGCAATGAGTAAATGAATTTGAATTCCCTGAATATCAATTCTTTTTTAATTAATAAGAAACAAGTCTCCCATGTGAAAATATACTTCTTGCATTAACAAGACATTTCCACAAGATGAAGAGAAGGACCACTCAGCAACATTACCGTGACAAACACACCAGGCATTGCATTTGTATGTAAAATCAGATTTCTTAGTGGAGCCTTGATCTTGAAAAGAAAAAATACTTACTATCCTTTACGCAAAACCAAAATCAGAATGAAGGTCAATTTCTTCTAATGAAATTATCTGGCTGATACTGTATACGCTGAATATTTCACGAGGTTTTCATTTTCCCGAATTTCACGAGTCAGGTGCTATTCGCGAAATTAAAGACACGCGAAAATATTGACTCTGATCCTGATGTGGATGTGACGTACGTGTGTACATTTCTCCGTTCAGTACGGGACTCCACAACCACAAATTCAACCACTTGCGAAATCGTTGGGAATTCCCGATTCACGAAAATTTAGACTCGCGAAATATATGCCATATAAAATAATACAGTATTTGAATTTGAGAGCAGAGTGAGTGTGAACACACCTTGTTCTCCTCTGCTACTGATGCTATCGTCATCAGCTTCACGCCCACTCTCCAGGCTCCCTCTTTCCCCCCAGTCACTGTCCGATTCCTGGCCCGCGATATCAAGGCTGGGTGTTGCAGCAAAGAGCTCCCCCATCATGGCACCCAGTGAGGCTTGTTCTAACGAGCCCAGTGAGGGCAGGAACATCACTCTTGTCTGAGGGAAGTAGCTGTGTTACACATACAAATGAAGCAAGAGCACTGCAAATACATACAGTATGATAAACTAAGAGTAAATTGAAGCTAGTTCTTGCACAGGTATAAGGCATTTTGAAGACCGCAAAAAGTGGAAGCACATGTTTTTCCTGTCATTTTAATAAATGCAAAATGGCCTATAATCAATTTCATGAATTCAATTAGTGCAAAGACTGTTGCAGTTGTTTTTAATGTATCACATTCATTCACACTTTATGTCACTGATCATGTTCTTCCATGGATGTAATTCCAATGTAAACTCTTGAAATAATCTGTTAAATTTTTGAAATGCATGTTTTCAAATTATTCAAGAAGGATATGTAAACAGAGACCACCAAACTACAAAATGAGTTCACACGTAATGACATTTGACCAATCTTTTCAGATCTTTAACTTTTTCAAAAGCCTCATTCGAAAGAGTTATCCCTACAAACCCTTAGCTGGTTTGAGACTTATTCCAGCAAAAGCTAATATTGCATGCAAAATAGATTCTTGCCATGAAATATGGAATATAAAGAGAAGCAGATGGAATATTGCAAATAAGCCACTCAATATACAGTAGGCATCATTTAATTGAAAACACTTATAAATACTATATCATTCTCAAGACTGAAAGAAAACACAGCTATAGAGTATGAGCTCAATGAAGGTATTAGCTTATATGATTCTACTCCAGATAATTCTACTATGAACTAGTCCAAAAGCATACAATGTACAATGGCGTTTCTCATCCTTTTTGCAACCCGAGGCCCACTTTGGCTCTTACAAAGTTTGTTTTCAGGCCCAGTTAAATCAAATATCAGTCTTTTCTTTTTAATTCTACTTTTGGCCAACATTGTGGCTTACCTGAGAGAGCCAAGCAGCCTACTGATTGAGAAGCACAGATTCACAATACATAACAATACAGAACTGTAATTTCTTGCTAATTCTTTTCTGTACTGAACATGGAAATGTATACAGTGTAGTTACCTGTCTCCATCACTCATATGAAGATACTTGTTTTGGAATGAATCTCTGGTAGCATCTATCTCTTCAATATCCTCCTCTTCTGTTTGGTGTTCTCTTTCTCCATCTTCTCCTCCTCCTCCTCCTCCCGTTCCATGTTCCAAACTCGGGTTATGTCCAACACCATTCACGGTTTGGGGACTTTCTGAAGCAATATTCTGTACATCTATGAGATCTCCTGCATGGTGACCCTCGCCATTCACAATGTCCACCTCGTCATTGGTACCATCCCTTGAAATCAACCCCACTTCATCATCTTCCAGGTCATCCTCCCCATCCTCCTCCTCCTCCTCCTCCTCCTCCTCTTCCTCCTCTTCCGTCCTGTCTTCATCAATATCCCCTTCAACAGTAGCGGGTGACATACTCCCTCTTCCATTGCTGCTTCTGCCCCCATTCAAGTCACCTTGGGCTCCTCTGGTTGGATGATACTGTCGTCTCGTTCGTGGGGTCAAAGGGTCACTGTCCCAGGCACTGGTATCCGATGATTCAGACAATTCATTGTCCCCATCCTCCAATACTGCTTGCTCTCTGTCACGTTCTTTGGCGTCTTTGGTATCCTCTGACATGATTGCTTTGAAGGTTTTCCTTTCACACTCAGCTCAGCAGCTATTTACATCCCCCTGTCAGCCCTAGATGTCTTTGACTTTGATATCAGTCATAATTCCTGCCCTGGGAAAAACAAAACAAAACAAAAGCTTTGTGAAATGGTATCAAGTTACTAGTGAATATTGGAATGGTGACTTTCTTCAAAACAAAAATTTAAGCAGTTGCAGTTATTGTTTACTTTAATTTAACTTTCAAATACTAAAATACACTATTAGGCAAAATCGTGAAATAGGCCCCACCGCAGTGCGCGTGCACCCGTGCGATGCTATGCTGTGGAAATCGGCCCCACCGCCGTATGCATCTCGCGTAAACGCCGTTTGGTGGGGCCGTATTCACGAGTATTATACTGTGGAAGAAAGCCCCACCGCCGTGCTTATCTACCGATGAACGCCACACGGTGGGGCTGAATTCACGAGTATAAACAGGCGAGCCGCTGTAGTATTTGTACGGATACGCAGTGGTGGGGCCTATTTCACGAGTATGCCCACTATTAAACCGTTAATGACCTATATATACAGCAAACATAAGTTTCTGTTCTCTGGAGTTTCACAGTATCACTTCAGCCAAAAGTTTTAATACTACACTCATCCCAAGTGATCCCATTATATTATTACTGACGATTCAATCCATGCTGAGGGCTGAGCTGTGTAGTGTGTGTGACCAAACTAAAATTTTATATAAAATTTGAAATAATTTAGATCTAGGCCTAACCGTAACGTTACTGTTAGTGTTTAATTTTCTGTGGTATGTTACCATTGCACTTTAGTTTTACGTATTGGTACCGTAAGTCATTTAAATTTATATCATGTTTACTGTTTTACCGTAGTCCGTGGTTAACCTCAATGTTCAGTTCACATCATTACCATGTAAATTTAGACTACATGCGGAAACTATGTGATCATCCATTGTTTCTACGAGTGCAACTACCTAATTGCCAAAAGATTGGCAAAATCGTGAAATAGGCCCAAAAGATTCAGCCAAATTATTAACACGCCGTTCAGTTAGCAAACTACACTTACATAATACCTAATACTCGGGACTATCGACTGAAGCGCATCCAATCCTAGCCTAGTCTAGATCTGTGCTCGTTGCTGGAATACTTTCCCCCTCAAATAAGCCTTGAGCCCAAAATTTACCTTACTTGTTTTGTCTCTGAACGTGTATGGTGGCTGAAGTGAAGGTCAAGTGGGAAGGGATTCCTAGTCAGTCGATCAAAGGAGGAGAACGGAGCTGAGTATGAAGTTTGAACAGATCAATACATAGACGTTAGTAGAATGAAAAATGTGTCACGCTTAGAATACGGTGTAAATTAAAAAAAACGAGGAATTTTCGCGTGCATTTTAATTTCGCGAATTTCGCGAGCGCTGAGAATCGCGAAATTAAAATGCACGCGAAAGTTCTTGTCTACACTATGCCAGTGGCAGTTCGCGAAAATTTCATGCCGCAAAAAAGGCCGTCGGCTGCAATTCGCGAAAAAAAATCATGCCGCGAATATATCATGTTTTACAGTACGCTAGATGCGTGCGTCGTCTGGCTTCCTGACCATCTACTCCTACTTACGACAAAACAAGTACAGCAAAAATTTTATGCAAATTCCGTTGTGCTAATCACAAATTGCCAATTGTTTCTGGAAGATAATTATAATCAAATTCTTAGAAACGAAAGATTTTGTACCCATTGCAATGAAGATGAAATTGGTGATGAATTTCACTACCTTTTTCAGTGCAGCCCAAAGAGATATAGAAACTCTTTGGTGCAGCCTCTTTTTATAGTGAACAGCGAAAGAAATACTTAAAAAATATTTTATGGAAATACCCAAATACTATGAAGATGGATCAATTATTCAACTGTCAAAAGAGGACAGTCCTTTCCAATTTAACCAAGTTTTGTAGTTAATATAATGACACATGTTAGATTACTAGTATATTTTTCGTCCTTTTCGTAGATACTACGTAATAAAGCCTTTTTACAGGCTGTGCATTCTTTACAATTAATTTACAACTTATTTGTCTTCTCACTCTCCCCTCCATTTCTCTTTCTCGTTCTCGTCTCCATATTTCCTTTATTCTTTGTTCACTCATCGTATGAATATATTTCGGTATGTCTTTGCGTTTGTTTGTTTTTTCTGTTTCTTTTTTTTTAATCTTTTTCTGAACTATATGTCACTTTTATCGTTTATTTTGTATAAGCATTTTGTCACCAGTTTTGTGTCCTTCTCTTTCTTCTCTCTTCACCTCCATTTCTCTTCTCTCTCTCTTTCTTTCACCATATATCGTGTAAATATTGTATATTTCTGTACATTTTTCTTTTCATCAATCGTATTTCATTCTTATTTACTTTGTGATAGTTGTTTTGTACCCTTTTTAAAGCTATATTTGCAATTCTGCATTATTGAATTAATAATGTGATTTATGTTTTTACATTGGACTCCGAAACCCAGAGTATGGGTTGTTGAGTAAAATAAACTTTCAACTTTCAACTTTCAACTTTCAGCTGTATCAGCTGCTGGATGCACAGAACTAAAAAATTGTCGAGTTCTGTGGCTGGATGGGGTGGATGCGATGGTCAGATGGCAAAGGGTCTGGAAAACCAGACTAAGAAGTGAACACCAAAGAGTAAAATCCAAAGAGATTTCTATAAAAGTAATCTCTTTGGTAAAAATTTCTTTGGGGAACACTCTCTCGATTTTACACGTAAAAAGGCGTATAACTACGCAATAGAACTCAGGGGGCGGGTATTTCAGGAAACAAAACCGCTGGATCGTCACGAGTATATAAAATGTAACAGCGTTTCACGTGAGCGTTAAATATTGAGTGAATGCCGCCTGATTCCTATCATTTTCTTCTTTTTAGGATGCATAGGGGCCTAAAGGCTTTCAGATGGATTAAGAACCTCATCATCAGTCATACAGAAACATCATTTCTACCAAAGGATGAAATATACTTGAAGAAGTAAATGCCCTTTATTTTCCAAATTTTACTTGTCCCTCAAAGTTCGAGCTATAATAACTAAAAAAGTATGTAAGCTTAACTATGAAAATTTGCTCATTGTAGGCGTGGGATAAGGCGCCCATTTTTTCTTCTCTCTCTCCCCCTCTCTCCCTCCCCCTCCCTCTCCAGTCTCTCTCTCTCTCTCTCTCTCTCTCTCTCTCTCTTATCTGGTCCGTCAAGTTTTGACGGTATGGGCAGACATTGGAGTATCGATCCTACCTTTCATATATCCTTAGGTCGTTCACTTCTTCTGATAATGCATATGATTATTGCATATTTTCCTTTTTCCTCATTATAATTCATTTCAGGGGAGTTTCCTAATTTACACAATGTAAAATTTTATTTTCCTTATCATATTATTTGTCATAAGAAAGAGCCATTTTCATTTTGTGTAGTATGTCATGGTCCGATCTGCACACGTCTTTAGGTGTTGACTGTTTAAGTGGCAGCCTCCCTCCCCCCCCCCCCCACCTCAAAAAAAAAAAAGATCAAAATGAACCCCAGCCTTTCTAATGACGATTATGGATTCGTGTAGTCTTGTGATAGCGCTCGATCAAATGCCTCACTTCAAGGGATCGTACAGTTTTGGTTGAGACCTAATTTTGGGTTTCTAACATTTTTTGGTGAAATAATGAGAAACCTCTTTTGAAATATGAAAGAGCATGTAATTCTATGAGGAATTCAACGTTTATTTGATGAAAATTGGTTTTGAAATGGCTGAGATATCCAAAAAAAGAGCGATTCTAATAAAGTGTGGGACCCACACTTTGTTACGATCGCTTTGTTTTACTTTGTTTTTGGATGTTTCAGTCATTCCAAACCCGATTTTCATCAAATAAACTTTGAATTCCTCTTAAAATGGTATGTTCTGTACTATATTATGAGTGTTTTCTTGGTATCTTGCAAAAAGTTAAAAGCCCAATTCTCATCTCCACCAATACTGTACCATCCCTTTCAACTGTTCAGTTAGTTATATTTATCAGTGGCGGATCCAGCGGGAAGTGCACCCCTTTAATCTCGTTTTCTTGATTTTTTTTTCAAATAAAAGAAATTGAAAATGAAAAAATAAAGGGGACCATGTACCTCGTACTTTTGTCTGAAGAAAAAAATATAAGTATGCATGAAATCCCACGATGACCAATTATACGTATAAAAACAGAAAAAAAAAAATCTCCCGCGGGAAGGACAGCTCCCTTGTCAGCCGATTGCTTGATTAAGAATTGCTTCAGCCTTTCCTTTTTCTTACAGCTGATTAAACCGGGAAGTTACACTAGAAATATAAACTGTTTTCTGCCCCTCCCCCTTACAAAGTTACCAGAGTCGCCCCTGTATTAATGATGCTGGGATATTTGATTTCAATTATCCCAAGTCAAGGATTTGATACACTGCATCGATAGAAAAGATTTGTGATTTATCAGACGTAACCCACCCACCACAACTCTCCCCCCCCCCTCCTTAAGCAGGATCTGCTTGAAAAAAATATATATACAAAGATTATATATATATATATATATATATATATATATATATATAATTATATATATATATATATATATATATATATATATATATATATATATATATATGTATATACGTGAAAACTCTTTCCCAAGTCTCCAAATGCACAGAAGAGGTGTTACCTTTTTTGAGATTTCAAAATTGTACGTGTTTCAAATGTGAAAATAATACAATAGTGACACACTTTCTCTGAGTTTTATATAGCTGAAAATCTTGACTCCTAGTAAGCGGTTGACAACAAGTTGAGATAGGTAGTTTGAGAGCGAACCAGTGTAGGGACCTATATGACCCAAACTCCATCATGGCCGTTTCGTATGATGCGATGCGATGAAGGGTTTTTAAATCTTTTTTTTTTTCTCAAGACTCAGATGATGGATTTCCAAATGACTCTGATGAGTTTAATAAGGAACTTATACGAGATCAGTATCTACTGATTGATTGTATAATGAAATATTGAAAAAAAAAACTCAGAAAGCAGTAATATTGTGTAAACATAATATATCACAGTCTTTAATTCTTCTAATGAGTATATGGTCATTATTTTGCATAAATTATATTATCATAATGCACTGATAGCATTGAAAAAAATATCTATACGTTATAGCACATAATGACATGAAGCAGTAAAAACTTATATCATTAATCTTCGTCATGTTGGTAAACATGCCGTTTATATAACATTGCAAAATAAGCGATCAAATCTTTGAGATTGCAAAATCGTGAAAATATGACGTTTCAAATACCACTTGAATACATTAAAGGAAGCATATTTCAACGTATACAGCAGCAATGTTAAATTTGAGTTCGTCCATTTTTTTAGCATTTTCTTAAATACATAATCATACATAATAAGTATAAGCGTATACATAATACTTCACACTTATATGAGCTTAAAAACAAATTACCTAAAATGGCAAGAATTTCGATTTCGGTTTGTGTGTGTGTGTGTGTGTGTGTGTATTTGTTGTTGTTGTTGTTGTTGTTGTTATTTTATTGGTTTTTATTGGTGTTTGGTTGGTTGGTGGGGTTTTTTGGGGTTGTTGTTTTGTCTTGTTTTTTTGCTTGTGAGACACAAGAAAAGTGCAAAGCACTATTTGCTTTGATCGCATGTCAGGAGAATGTTTAAAGGAGAACTCTGGACGATGACAAATTTTGGCATTTAAACGTCTCTAAATTGGTTACGCTGAGTACAGAGTTACAAACTTTATGGCGATTGAGATAAGAAAGGCAATGTTTTAAAGATTCAAAACAAATCACAGTGAACGAGGATGATGACATAGCAGCTCCACATTAGGATATGATTGGGTACGTCCTCATGGAAGCAAAACAAAAGAAGAAAATGAGCATAAATTCGCACAGTAATGGAATTATTACTGGAATATGTATATATGAGTCTCTTATATCATCATCCTTGTTTAGTGTTATTTGTTTTGGGTCTTTCAGAGTATGGGTTTCTCCACTCCAGAACCACAACAAATTTCATAAATCTCCACACATGGAACCATCGATTTTATACTACATGATGTGAAATTATCACATTTCGTTTGGAAGTTCCCTTTAATACTTATCGCGCAGGTAGGGTACTGTATGGGGACATTAAATGAAATCCAAACCCATAGAGAAATGTGGATTGAGTGAAAGCAGCAACATTAGTAAAACATGCACATCAGTGATAGTTTGAGGAAAATTTGACAATCGATGCAAAAGTTATAAATTTTTGAAGTTTTGGTGTTGGAACAGCTGGATGAGGAGACTAAAAGAGCTTATGGAGTCATGTGTGGGCAGCAATATAAAGAAAATATAAAGGGAATTCCACAAAAATTCATTTTTCAAGACAATCACATTTCCATCAACCTGATAGTGACTTATGTTAAGGTTAGCAATTATTCCCCCTACTTTCTGAAAACGGTTAGTCAAGTGCTCTTTCATCATTCTAGAAAAAGTGAATTTTTGTAGAATTCCCTTTATATTTTCTTTATATTGTTGTCCACACATACGTCATAATCTTAAGTAGTCTCCTCCTCAAAAGGTTCCAACACCACAACTTTAAAAATTCTTAACTTTTGGATCATTGTCCGATTTTCCTCAAACTTTCCCTGATGTGTTCCACTTATGTTGCTGCTTTCACGCAACTCACATTTCTCTTTGGGTTTGGGTTTCCTTTACGTAGAGAATTCTGCGTGTTGCAATATTATCTTTGTGTGTTTTTGATATCACGCAGTTAACAGAGGCCAAGAATAGAAATCAAGCATCCTGTTGGCCTTCTACACCACGGCAATGATAAGATATCAAGAACATGCGGAAATGCATGAACATGATGAATGTATTACTAGATATTACCAAAGGCTACATCTAAAATGCATGGAAACACACGTTACCTTGTTTTCTTGCGTTGTTGGCTATACAGTCTGTATGACATATACTGTAATCGTCAGCTGCAGCAAGAAAGTAAATCATTACTATGTATACATGCATTGCTACATTTAAAAAAAATGTAATTATGACTGTGCGTATGTCATTGATAGTCCTAATGCAGTTGTTTTGAGAACAATCGGTTTGAAGTAGAATCTTCTTGCATCTACATTTCAAGGAATCGTGGCATTTAATAATGTAACTCAGTTATTTTACATTGCATCAAGTCCCAAAACAATATTTTTCAGCTAATGCTTTCAAGTACAACAACAACAAAAAAAAATGCGTTGTTGGTGAACATTAGATTTATATCGCCAGTATGCCCGCTTGTTTTGTTTTTCATGATCTGTCGTGAAAAGTGATGAAATTATATAATGCACATATTCATAAACACATAAGTTGCTTACAATGGAGATATAAAAGCAGCTAATACTTTCGCAGGTGGTACACACAACTTTGCAGAGACGAAAATAAAACTTGTGATGATAATATTCTTTTGCAAGTATAATTTGATAAGAACAATGATATCGCTTTATTCATTCTGTTTGGCACTAGAGCTCTTCCGAGTAAGGATTACACTCGCAAAATGTTCCTGCCATCTCATTATCTCAGCATACATTGTGCCCGTCATCCCAAGGGGGATAATGTGGACCAAATATCTTGAACAATGACGAACGAGCCAGGTGGGATTCGAACCCGGAACCTCCAGTTCGTTCATACCAATATCCAAACTACAGGTGCTCTACGGTGATTGGGCCTACTCCCTTAATTGTGCAATCGTTACTTTACTTATACATTGACCCTTTATTGTTCGCCTAAGGTGACTTGCAATAAGAGTCATCAAAAAATCGGCATCAACCCGGCACCTCGTGTTAAGCAAAAGAAGAATAAAATCGCATTTCCACCATTCAGTATATCATGATTACGTTAATACTGTACGTGGTAAGCAGACCACGTACAGTATCAATCAGCAGTGTAGGTAGCAACCTCCTCGACTCTCTCCTGAAATCACGCAAACTTTCTCTGATCTGCATCATAGGATATATAAAATCGTCTCTTTCATTCTTGGCAATATGATGTTCCACTGTCACGCGCGTGTTTCGATGCAGTCACCATGCATGCACTCCTATGACCCAAATTGCAGCTAAATAGAGGTTCTTGGCAAGAACAGCTAGACCCTGGCAGTCCTGGATTTATTTTCGCTCGATAATGACAATGTGCTTCTCTGTTTACGCACGAAATACCACGTGTATATGGGGAGAACGAAGGTAAGTACATCACATATAATCAGTCCCATGATGACCTATGGAAAAAAAGAGATAGATATGAATTATAGTTGAATATGTCGAGTGATATGCATATAACATCACAAATACACATGCAAACGTATACGCAAATAGGTCATTCGTGCAGGTGTTGCTGCCAAAGCAAATTTCTTGTCGAAGGTCAACTTGAAGGCAATATTTCGGAGATGGTTATACTAGTCATTCAAACATGAGGTCATGATCATCTGCACACTACGTAAACAGCGCATATGAGGCCCGTTCGGTGGCGACAAATCAGTGTGTGTAAAACGGCGATAATGCACAGCGAGCATGCTCAGAAATCAGGTTTGCAAAAGCTATTGGTGCGACATATTGTTGTTTGGGTCATGTGTTCGTTTCTTCGAGGTCAGCCAAGTTCAAGCAAGACCTCAGAGACGGTGCATAAGTTTGGCCGCCGTCGATGTATCGAAACTCGAGATTAACAAAATATTGGGCTCGTGTCAAGCAGGCCTGAGCGAAATGTCTCGCCTGAGTGAAATATGAACCTTCTTGCTCTATACTCAAGATGACTTCACAAAAAGTAAGGAAATAAAGGAACAAAACAAATAAAAAGAATGGGCTAGTGGATTCATCAAAGCCGGCCATCCGAAAAGAGGTGGCGTTAATATTGCTTCAGTGAATAAGACCACGGTTCTTGAAAAGCATGGGATATCTGCTTCAAGATAATTATAGCTGTTTCGACCTTAGGCTAATCCCTTATAATCCACATTATCTTCTTCTTTTTAGGAGTCTTTAAAAACCCGCTGGTTTCACGGTATAGGTCACCCATGTGGAATGCAATTGCTTCCTTTGTGGCTACGTTTTCATTTCCTTTTTTTTTTCAAATGATAGAATTTATTGATTTCTCGAAGCAACGTAATTATTCAGAGGATAGATGAATCACAAAATTATTATTTCAAACACAAAACCATTTCTTTGGTACAAACGATTTAAACACTTATCTGTGTTTTTATTTTTTTTTTCAAATATTTAAATAACTCCTAACTAACAAACATACTATAAAGGGTCGTACATGCGAGAATACCCACTAATGCAAAACATGACTGTATACCCAACCAAAGATGGTTTGGCAGAGACCTCCAAAAGCAGCTGATTATGACAGCCCCCCCCCCCCCCCCCCCCCCCCCTCCGTAGTGCAGAGAAAAGTGTTATTTATTATCATAATTATTCAATTCCATTTCGAAAATAGGACAAAATAACTCTTGGCAGTCCGAAAGCCCGCCCAGGCCCCGCCCGACATGGCGACGACGAGTGCACAGTGAATAACTTCCACAGGACCATTGCAATTAACTATACACACAGCTCCGCCGCCGTACACAAGTGTAACACTTGTGCATAGCGACAGGGCCGCGCACAGCCACATTGCAATGTACAACTAATAAGAGGAAATTCGTAAATACTAATAGGCCCCATGGAAAGAATCTAAAAATTAGCAAACCACATTCACCCCGCCGTCCCCATGCTCATCCAGGCCTCCAGCGGACCTCCCGCAAGCCCTTGGAACGCCAAGGACGCACCCTGCCCGAAAGTATGTACAGTGTATACATTTACATTACACAAAAAACCGAACAGCGCGATACATTTGAATAAACCCGGCTTGTTCACTTCATGCATATACTACTTCAACAGCGGTTCTTGAAAAGCATGGGGGATATCTGCTTCAAGACAATTATAGCTGTTTCGACCTTAGGCTAATCCCTTAATCCACATTATCTTGTTCTTTTAGGAGTCTCTAAAAACCGCTGGTTTCACGGTAGGTCTCCCATGTGGAATGCAATCGCTTCCTTCGTGGCTGCGTTTTCATTTCCTACGACAAGCAGTGGTGATAACATCACGACAGGTCCCCCTTACTCACTAACACAAGTTCACTAGATTAACAACGTTTGGAATATTCATTCTTACATAAAAAAATGTTTCACTATATCATCATCCCTTTGGAATTATAGTTCTTGCGCACTAAAAGATAACTATGAATTAATAACTTTCTGCATAATAATTCCAGCACCAAAAGAGTTTCTTCTCTATTAACAACATTTTAAACGCAACCATTTGAAAATAAAAACTCAAATATGACAAATGGAAGACATTGTCGTGTTCTGTGTCCGACTCCAACGAATGGGAATTCTCAATATGGTGTTTTACTCAGTGTATTCATCACTGTGAAACGAACATGGAGTATAGAGATCCTCCATTATTTACTCGCTTTTATTTTCCATCTGAGAAGATATGGCAGGAAAGCCCATATTCAGCTGCACTATCTGGTCTTTCTGGGGATCTAGTTGGGTGTGTACTTGGGGGAGACTAAAAATTTCACTGCGCGTCATGCAAACTGTTCTGGGATCAATTAATGAAGCGGGGTCTTTTACGTGCATAGGTTTTGCGACTCTCTCAAACACGGGACCTACATTTTCTATCCTATATCTGAGGGACAGAAATGTAAAGATTATGGCAGAAGTACCCGAAGAAGTGTATCGTAATAGACTCACATAAAATGGGTCGTCGTCGAAGTAAACCTGGATAATCCGGAAGAGAGGGAATTGTAGAAAGGTAACCAGTCCACTGATAGTTCGGATTATACCGTTCAGTGAAGCGAAAATGTCCATTGGAAATCTGAAGAGAAGTGAATAGGTGGACAGTGAACTGTATCGTAAAAACTTGAAAGTAAAAGAAAACTGGTCAAGGAATCTAGTGACAACGGCAGTGGGGCGAAATGAACTTAACAAGAGAGCTCTGTTCTTTGCCAGTGAGAAGGTAAAAATAGATCTCTGTTCCCGCGTGCACTCTTGGTGCACCGTTTGCACGCTGTTGTATGACAGTATATTAGGGAAGGACCGATTGAACATGACATTTTAGAATAAGCCAACACATTCATAAATGCTCACTTACCTTGGCCGCTACCCCCCCCCCCCCCCCCCCACACACACACACAGAGCATTGCTGCCTACGACCCTGATTAATGTATGTTATCCCATGAAACCGGAAGTCACCGATATACTGCACTTGATTTTTTTTTTCGCTTTCATATCTTTGATTCTACCGTAATTTTTGTTGAAGTAAACATTATGTTCACCTTTTCAAAGACCTTCCGATAATTCAATTTAAAACTGTGCTCTATTTTAGATACCATAATTTGGTAAATGGAAAGGAAACGGATGTTGGTCCTTACACAACGGTGATGTATGCATTTGCGTATCCCCACAAAACCGCCATGACGAGTAGAACCAAGGTGAAAGTTAAGATTTGAATGCGTAGACTCGGCAACAGGAGTAACGCTGAATATCCGATGGACATTATAGTGGTAAGGGCGAGAGGAAGGCACGCGTCAGCTAGGTCATCATATGGACCACGACACCCAGCTGAAGAAGGAAATAGAAAGAGCTTATTAAAGTGATGTGTTCATTATTACAAGTGAACATGGTTTAATTATCATTTTCATTTGGTTCAAATCGTCCTTCTCATAACACATTAGACATTTACATTATTAGAACGGCAGAATGAAAGTAAAGGGTTGCTGTAAAAGTCAATGTGTTAATAAAAACCTTTGGGAAGGGGTAAATATGAAATAGATGCAAGACTTGTAATAATTGAACCCTTATCATTCTCAAATGATGGATTATCTTGGCCTCATAATTTGAAATCTGAATGCAAAGTCTAAGGTATACCGTGAGTCCGTGACACCTCATAGCATTGGCAAACAAAAACATAGGATCTCAGAAATCGCGAAACACAATATGGATGACGAAGTTTGATATACTAACGAATTTGTCGAGACCAAACTGTAAAGATGGGAAATTATTCCGAAGAAGTGTAGCCGATGAAGATTCCGTCCAATGGCAATTATCATTATGATATTCATATTGAATATTTGATTTGAATTGAATTGAATTGAACTGAATTGAATTGAATTGAATTGAATTGAATTGAATTGAATTGAATTGAATTAAACTGAATTGAATTGATTTGAATAAAAGGGGTATTTTATTGATTAATATCCATTGCAGCCTGCAGGCTGAATTGCAGACATTTTACAGAAATAACCACGGTTACTATAAAATATGTACAAGATTATATGTAGAATGAAAAAAAAAGGATATCAAACATATTCATTACACAGTATTAACATTTACGGCAAAACAAACACATATTACACATTTATTTCTAACATCACTCTTCTCTCTATCATAAATAATCACAATTGCTTAAAAAAAATACTCTGTATATTCAGCTTCCTTCTATTTGCACAATTGTATGAGCCTCGGGATAACAGCGCTGATAACTATCATGGATAGGATGTCAGCACATTCTTAGTTTGTTGTCGGTCTGTTTCTCGTCGAAAAATAGGTTCAGTTTTGCACCGATACCAGTGTCACACTGGGAGCATCTTTACGGGTGCAACTTGGCACCTTTCAGACCAGTATGAGGGTGCAAAGTTGCGCACCTTTCATATTTAAAGGTGCTCCCATTGTGACAATGGTGTGAAAGGTGGAAAGTTGCACCCGTAATGGTGCTCCCAGTGTGGCACTGGTAAAGGTGCAAAGTTGAGCCTATTTTACTTCGAGTGTTCACTCGAGTAATTTGTTTTAACGTATTTTGTAGCATTTCGTTACCCCTGTACATCGCCAAATTACAGCGCATGCATTCTGGCAGTTTACCAAAATGTTATCTTGTCATTTTTGGAGATGCACAGAAGCTATACGATTTAATCACACGTACCTGCTTTCTTTCGACAGAAGCCGAGTTTGTTTCTATCCCAAATAAGGCCCATCACGTGACTGAGTACGAGCAGGGATGTTTGGAGCAAGAGAAATATGTTTGTGTACTCACTGACTGTTGATAAACGGCAGACGAGAAAAGATTTACTCAAGTGTACATACGACAATAACAACGAACATAAATGTTTTCAGACTTTGATGCACACATAAATAGATCAATTCAGTTCAAGGTCTGACTGCTATGAATTGTTATACTTCATATGAAGTGACCTGTGTATACTGCGGTCACATACTATGGGGGAAATACTTCACTTTTCACTATTATACGCTTATTGTATACGAAATTATTTGTTCAAGAAAGGCGGTTTGAGCTCAGTTTAACGAGATTACTAAGATCAGGTCAAATGAACGACATTCAAGTACAGCTGATATATTCTACACTTATATGTTCACTTCAAATTTGGCATGAAAAGATCTGAAATTTGCGGCAAGGCATTCATAAATCGAAGTTGAACCAAAGTCTCAAGCAAGTGGGATCTAAAACATACCAAACTCTACAGAACACTTGGAATGCAGGATTTCATCATGTACTCTAAAAACTTCAGAAAATCGATATGAAGTTATAAATGGTATACACTCTGTTCTTACCTTGCATATCATTCCCATTGCTCCGTCTCGTCAGCAGTGGATTGAATGTCCCAAAGAGGAAGAAAATGTTGAGTTGTAGGACGGAAAACCAGAATACAAAGAGCCAGAAAAAAGCCGAAAAAATGCAGGCGCGAACGTTAGGATACCTCTGCTTTTTTAAAGCTTCTGTGAGCTCTTGGACGGCTGCCAAAGAAAGATTTGTAATGAATGATTGCAGATCGAATTAAGTACAATCTCGATTTAGATACTTTATTCCCATCATTCTCTGTAATACTGTACTAATCAGACTGTAATGTTACTTCTCTTGACGATCAAAATAGGCAAATCCTTTAGAATAAAAGGAGAAAAAGCATTTTACATAAAGTAAGAAATCTATGATACTTACATTATTTCAAAGTTCCATATGATTTTTTTTTAAATGCTAATAATGGGAATTTCGACCCAAATTTGATATTTACTTAGATTGTTAAAATAACAAACAAGTTAAACAATTGAATAAGAAAAATTCATGAAATTCTTCCCTTATTCGAGGTGTTTTTATTGCTACTGATCGACAAATTGCTCTACATCGACGTACATAAGCACTGAATTGATCTGTGTTTTAATATAGGTTTTCCCGCCCAATTTCATCAGATTTGCATTCGAATTAATGACAAGGCGTTCAAATTCAAGGAATTTTTGTCACTGCTCTACTCTCACGGTTCATTTTAATTCTTTGAGTATACAATTTCATTTCATGTCATTCCTTTTAGATTTTATTTCATTCAATAGAGTGAAAGTCATTCAATTTAACGGCTCAAAGTTGGCAGTCAATTTCGCGCCAGCTGTATAGACGTTCAAAGTCGCACCAAACCAATTTCAATTTCATTTATAGGCACACAACTTCGACCTTTGAACGTTCAAATTCAATTAGCATAACAAAGTCCTGTCATTCTATCCAATTCTTACGAATATTCTTACGTTGTGGATGGCAAATTCATCAACGTTCAGTGTTATAATTCTAATTTCAACATCTCTTTTTCATGTTTATTTTTTATTCGGCTAGCACTTTATTTCTCCATCAGAATGGATATCACATCATTTTACAGAATGGTTAAACTCCGACTCTGCTAACATAAAGACAGATCACATGAGAACATTGATATGTCAAGTGTGATTATAGTCGTATTACAGGTTTTGTTTTCAGTCACGTTTGAGGTTTGAAATGTGTGTGAGATACGTTGTATTGGGATATTCGTTCTTTTACATAATTATTCATAATTTCGATATTCAGTCTCTCAGTCTCTTCAGCGGTCGATCCGTTAACGCCCAAGGCACCTTGGCGTATACGTCTGAAAGTGTTGTATAGGTATTCCCGCCCAATTTCATCAGATTTGCATTCGAATTAATGACAAGGCTTCAAATTCAAGGAATTTTTGTCACTTCCCTACTCTGATAGTTCATTCTAATTCTTTGAGTATTCAATTTAATTTCATCTCATTCCTTTTAGATTTTATTTCATTCAATTTAGAGAGAAATTCATTCAAATTAATGGCTTAAAGTTGGCATTCAATTTCGCGCCAGCTGGATAGACGTTCAAATGAAAATGATGAAGAGATAGTAATGCCATGGCCTCAACAGTCTAAAAATGGTTTATGCATGAAAAAACACTCACATACAGATGTAAGGTAGACATTTTGTCAAATACACCTGTACTCTCTAACCCTTACCATAGTATTGTCTTTTATTGTTACTCTACGAGATCTCGGTGAAAAAAAAAAAAACAACTAATAATAATGAAATGAAAAAAATAACGTTCTTTCTGTGCAGAAAGTAAAATTTGGCAGTTTGGTGAAAAGGGTGATCAAAATCCCTAGTTTGTTGAAAAAATAAAAAAAAAATAAAATGTGATACTTCAGAATTCCATGTAGTTGTAATACGTCAGTTTTAGTATACGTGAGTGTTGAATACAAGACAGCACGAGAAACCGAGAGAAACCTGGCTCTGTTAGTGTTCGTAACTCTAGTTAGAGGTTCAAAAGTTCAAAGAGTAATGATGTCCAAGCATCATGAATGGTCAGGAAATGTCTTTTAAAGTCTTCACTTGGTCCGGATACGGTACACGTCTGACCGGGAATTCAAACAAGGTGTCGGTCGATCTGGACGTGGGATAGTTGCACGCGACACAATTATCATATCCGCTGACTTTGCAATGCGCTTTGTCTCATAACAATAAATTGTACAACAAAGACAGTGTCCTATTTTTTTTTTCAGGGTGCGACGCCATTCTAAATTAACATATTCCCAAGCCCTTTTAACATGTAAAGTACAAATTTGATATTGAACATCGTAATGACAAACACGAAAACACGAACACACTCCAAATAAACTCTTCCATCACACAATAGAATTGATCTGTTGCGAAGTCGACTATGATGTCATCGTCGACTTATAGATCAACTCGAAACCAGTCTGCTTTTCCATTAATATTCATCCAAAGGTTTATGTTCTCTGCACTTCAATTCGTCTCCTTTACATTTTTTTTTTGGCATAAAACTGTTTTCATATTGCAACGATAAGAACGCATTATGTTATGTGAATTACCCATAATTCATGCATTATACTTATATAACTGTAATATTCTTTATACGTCTTTTCGTTCTTCAAATTTTCTTCTTTCTCAGTAGACACATTACTTATGAATTGTGCTTCTAAGTTATCAAATCAAATCAAATCAATTCATATTCCAATGTAAAACATCTTTTATCATATGTGTTTACGTTACGGTGATACAAGTATATCATTAATATACACTCAGCAAAAAAGAGAGAAAGTAAACACTTTTCTTGTTTTGTTTTGTTGTTTATTTGTTTGTTTGTTTGTTTGTTTGTTTTTGTTGTTGTTGTTGTTGTTTTTTTGCTGAATGCATATATCGACTGGTGTTGTGACCCCATTCATCTTTATTATCTATAACCTGTACTTATGGCAGCGATCTCAAGCATCGATTATTTTCTAAACACAGCCCTTTTCAAAAAGAAAAAAAAAAGTTCGAAGCGACTTATTAGTCATTTCAGTTTGTATCTTCTATAAAATGTTTCTTTCGTATCCTACGGCAGGTGTATGGTGCCTGAGGGGAAAAGATACCCAAAAAAAACCCTACTGCTAAACAAACCGATCTTTTACATTGATACGTTTAAACCAAAGAGCTTTAAATTCTGTTTTAAAGCTCCTTGTTTAAACACAGCCCCGTCCCCAACCCCCCCCCCCCCCCCAAAAAAAAATGGAGAAGTTTTTGGCTTAAAAAGTATAAAAACAATATAAGAGTAATAAGTCGTCTTTGTCTTTAATCATGGTTCTGTTATTCTGGAAATTTCTTTTACGGTTTTCCTAAGCTACATAATCCAATCATAACGGAAACAATCAGAAATCAAGGGGAAATTTCCTCCATATGTGAATGCAGCGAATGTACAATACTGCAGTTAGTAAACAGTGAAGTTTAATAAAAGATTTGACAATACGTTCATAAAGTAACGAATTCTTAAAATTTTGGCTTAATCCGTATGCCGTCATCGCTGAATAAGGAAGCTGCAATAATTCATAGTGTCACAGTAGGGCACCGATGTAAAGAAAATGAATAATAAAGAGAATTCAAGATACTTTCATTTTTCTAGAGTAAGGAAAGAACACAAATTTACCTCTTACAGAAGGCAGGGCGAATGATATCACCCTATAAACATAAGTCACCAACAAGTCGGAAGAATTATACTTTTATCCAGATAAAAAAGATGAAATTTTTAGAATTTTAAAATCATAAAAGCAAAAGAATACAACAACAACAAAAACAAGATCTTGGTTTCTTACCATAAAAGCAGCTCTTCCTTGGATCAGATGATAGATCTGCCTTTTCCGTTGTCGCGGACGAGTTCTTGCAATGTATCGTCTTCAAGTCGTGGTCGGATCTGAGAGGTTTGGCGTCTTCTCCTGGACAGATCCCATTGACCACACCCTTTCCCGTTGATTGGTCCATCGACTGGAAACTGTACCCGGGTGGGAGTGGCCAAGGAATGCGGTCTTTCGGGAGCAGTATGATGTTGACGAGAAGGAGGATGGTAGACCCAGCCAAGAAATAAAAAGAGGTACTCGGCGATATCCCAGACTCGTAGGCGACCTGAAGATAGAATACAGCTATTCTCTTTAAAAAAAAAAGAAATCGAGCGAAAATATTCACTCTTGAAGGAGTGAATACAAAAAAAGAGTGAATTTTGAGTGAAAATGTTCATTTTCACTCGTTTTAGAGTGACCTCAGGGATCACTCCAAAATTATCGAGTGATCCCTGAGGTCACTCCGAAATGAGTGAAAATGAACATTTTCACTCCAATTTCACTCTAAATTCACTCTTTGTTTGTATTGACTCCTTCAAGAGTGAATATTTTCTCTCGATTTTTTTTTAAAAGAGAGAAACCTGCTCTACCGACCACGTAGCTGTAACGGATCACAAAATGGAAAAACGAAATATCCGCAAAGTAAACGTGTATATAGTTAAAGAACCCGTGTATACAGATACCGCTGTCCTTAAAGCCAGACTTACACCAGAACCGAATTCTCCCGAATAAATTTTGACCGATTCTGCGCGAGTATGGCCTGAATCGAATGGATTCGGTGGATTCGAAGCCTATTCTTCTTTGATGCGGGCAGCTCCCCGAATCAGAGACGAATAGGTTCCGAATAGGTCTCGACTAGGAGCAGAATAGGAAATCACATGGGCATCCCGAATAAAGCCGAATGCCAACCCGAATAGTGGCAAGAATATAGAGCCGAATGACGACCCGAATGTCGACCCGAATATGGCCAAATGCACCGAATACGATCGAGGCCTCTCTGCCAATCTGGCTATATTATTCGCGAGGCTTTTCGTGTCATTCTGGCTGCTCATTCGACCAATTCGGCTGCTGTATACTAGCCTATTCATCTCACTCGCCTGTATAAATTCTGCTCTGTATTCGGATAACGATTTGGATGGATTCGGGGAGGTACCCCGGCATACTGGGCAGATTCGGCTCTATTCGTGATATTCGGGTCTATTTGGCTAGATGATTCCGACCGTTAATCCCCTAATGATACGAAATGGCCCGAATCTGACCAGAATGTCCCGAATGCCTCCCGAATCCAACCAAATTCCATCCGAATACATCCCGAATGTGGCCCGAATGAAATTTGTCGGGGCCACACTTGGGAGTATTTTTGAGGGTACGTATTCGGCTGATTTTGAAAATTTCAAAACGAGCCGAAACCCTCCACGAATGATCAAGAATCCCTCCCAAATTTTCACCAATTCGGGGAAGGAGAACAGAATGCTCCCGAATCCACTCGAATACGACTACTGTTTTTTTAGGGTAATTTCTAACTGGGGGGCTTCAAGTTTACCTAACAAAAGATAATTAAATGCACTGACATAGCAACGCACCTGGCTCTTTGCATAACCCATCGAAAGTCAGGGGCGGATCTAGCTTTTTATAAAGGGGGGGGGGGTTGGGGTGGTATGCGAGGGAGCGTAGCGACCGAGCCCGAGCGAGGGGGGAGGGTGTGGGAGGGGGGTGTCCCCCCTCCCACAGTAGGGAGAATTTTTGAAAATCTGTGTGTGAAAATGGCGATTTCTTGCATCTAAAACACCACTATTTTTGGTATAGAGGTCATTGCCAAATTAACCCCCCATGAAAATTAAAAAAAGATAAGATTTTTTAAAAAATGGTCCCCGGATTTTTTTTTTTGTTTTTGTTTTTGTTTTTGTTTTTGTTTTTTTTTGGGGGGGGGGTTGCAACCCCCCAACCCCCCCCCCCTCTAGATCCGCTTCTGAAAGTGCTTTTGTTCTTCTTTGAAAGCTTCCCAGTTATGGCCGCCATAAGTTACAGTGCTCTGAAATCTTATTCATCATATCTATACTTACCGCTTGGTTGGTTGGCTTTTTGTTTGTTGGTTGGTTGTTTTGGTGGGTTTTCAAAAGAAGTTGTAGGAGTAAAGCATCCCTATTCATGCCTATCAACCGCAACAGCCGACATCAATACCTCTTTCCTGCATGCCTTAAAGGGTGTGTACAGTTCTGGTCGAGGTGAAGATTTGGCTTTTAACGTTTTGCGAGATATTCAGAAACCACTCTATGAGATGTCAAAGAGCATGCAGTATTAAGGGGTATCAAAAGTTTATTCGATGAAAATCGGTTTTGAAATGGCTGAGATATCCAAAAACAATGTGAAACAAAGAGATCCTAATAAAGTTGTGGCATGTCGCCTTTTATTATTGGCACTTTTTTTGATATCTCAGCCATTTGAAAACCAATTTTCATCAAATAAACGTTGAATCCTTCTTACAATTACATGCTCTTTCATATTTCTTAAGAGGCTTTTCATTATCTCACGTAGGAATGTTCAAAACATGAATCCCTACCTTAACCAGTACTGTACAGTCCCTTTAAATGCAATTTTTCTTTCATGGCTGTGTTAAATATTCCAACGCAAATCCACTGGCCTGTGCCAGAGCCAGTGGATGCGTAACGGTCCGGTTTTACAGTGTATACAGGGTCGGTTTGTTGTGTGGCAGTGTTAATCCAACCTCTCACACAATAATACAGTGAAGAACAAAAATAATGACATGAAATTGGTAACATGTAATACATACACACACGCACAACTATATGATTCAAAAGCAAATGACAAACACAGAGTCGACATGTGAATTGTAATACTATGTCACAGAAATCTACGTATCATTAAGGTTCCTGGTTGGACAATGCCTGAGGTTTACACTTAATATCCACAAATGACAGTTTTAGAAAAGTTACAGTAATCGTTAGACATCTTACAATTAACTTAGATATGAGATATTATGGTGTACAGGAATTGAAAGCAATACAATGGCTACCGCATCAAAACTGTCTACAACGACCATTTGTCAATATCGACCACATATTGAATGTGAATAGTGTATGGAAGATGTTATAACAACGCATATGAATATACCATGAATTTGTCCCCCCTCCCCCCCCCCCCCCCCCAAAAAAAAACGGATTCATCGTACTGATTCTCTTGGTTAAACGCATATAGGCCTATACTGACATTTGTACATCATTTAGTAACTTATATAATATGCATAACTTCAGAAAAGACGATAGAAGTTATGTACACTCTAAATATCAGATTGTCATTTGCTTAAGCCGCGGAAATAAAAAGGTGTACTATAGGGTTATTTTCTAAAATAAAATTCTCGGTTCAAATTCAGACAAGCCAAATAGTATATAAAATGTGGTGATTTAGTTTGTAAAAATTGATTTTCTCCATAAATCACAAGCATTCATCATGGGGGAAGAGAAGAGAAAAGAAAAAAAATTGTGGGAAAAAAGTATTTTTGATGGTTTCGTGATGACAAACGAATGACCTGTTTGCCTGTTAGAGTGTCGCCAACACCAGGCTACAGGTATTTCATTCCAGTTGCTTGCATGCCTATATCAGATGATACGGTCGCGTCGACGTCTTTTCAGAACGTTTTCCTTCATTCAGTCGGCTATACTATGTATTGTCATTTCTATTGAGCGATTTCAACAAGCGAGTCGCACAAAAACAAATTGTTATTATAAGCGTGACTATGTAAATACTAGAGCTAACGAAAAACGCTTTGAATACAGCGTACACTCTGCACGAATCAAATGGGGCCTTGATAAGCGTGTATAAAATTTAGTGCGGGACTGAACGGGGTAGCAGTCATTAAAGGGCAATTTCAGACGATTTTCAGAATTTCATATTATCATGTAGTACATAAACCGACTGCTCCATGCATAGACTTGTGGAATCGAAAATCTGTAACAAATTGCTAATACATTGAACAGTGTTGAGAACCTCACATATTTCAGAAATGTAGCAGTGTAATTTCATTGCAATACCGCTTGCTTAACAAGTTCACCTGTGTATAATCTATATGCGTGCCATCTTCTTATGTTCTTCCTCCTTATGCCCCAACTCATGCATTCTTATAGTGAGGCTGCCATGTCATCATCCTTGTTCATTTGCAATGTGTTATAAATTTTGAAAAAAAAAATTATTTCTCATCCCAATCACTATAAATTCTGAAACTCTGTACTGAGTATAAATCATTCATAGTTGTTCAAATGTAAAAGTCTGAAAATCTTCCGGATCGACGTCCCCTTTAATGTATGAACTTGAAGTTCAAAGGTCATACTTAGGTTATTCTCCTTATCTCACCTTCATGACGTAAAAAACGATCACAGCAACGCTAACACAGCCGTTCAGCCAAGATATCACGGTGCCCTTCCCTGGACCAAAGAGATTCCCGACCTTAAAAGAGTAAAAAAAAAAAATTATAAAGCAACAAAGCTGTTAGTAGAGCAATGTATACAGCAGACGACATGGGATGATGGTGGGGGGGGGGGGGGGAGAGAAAAGACCAGAACGGAGAAGACTGCGAGAAATTCTTGGAGAGAGTGTTTGCGAAAAAACTAATATTGCTTTTTATTACTAATATCGATACAGATTATTCGAAATCTGATCTTTTGTATAGTGATATTTCTGATCATTTACCTACGTTTTCCATCTGTGACGGCACAAAGTACATTCCCATGTTAAGCAAATAGAACGTAAGAAGAAGAGCACTCACATCAGAAATATAATCATTACTCACAGAAACATGGGATGATGCATTGTTGCGCAGACCCAAATATTGCTTAGGAATCGTTTTAGAATACATTTCTTTTCTATTTTGAAAAACGTATCCCCACAATCGGACAATTGAAAAGAAATATATGATAGCAAAATTAAAAATCCGTGGATATAACAAAGGGGATATTTCGATCAATAAAGAAAAATACACATATAGCTTACGATATCCTAATAATGATAATGCTTATCGATTTAAATCATAGAAATAAACTGACACTAATTATAAGGCTTTCCGGCAGAACGTATTATACGGAGGCCTTTAAAAATGCTACTGGAAACATGTCAGCCACTTGGAAGGTTATTAATGAAGTTATTGGTAAGCAAAAGAAGGTGACAACATTTCAAATTATACGTGACGGACAAACACTCTCTCATACAAGAGATGTAGTGTGCTGTTTGAATGACTATATAATCATCACGGTCATAGTCAAGCTTCAGAAATAGATCCCACGCACACAGATTTCTCGCAGTATTTAGGTATGTCAAATGATAATTCATTATATTTTAAACCAGCAGATTATAGTGACATCCTTCACATTGTACATTCATCAATATCAAGTTATATAATTGGTCATGATGAAATGAGCACGTCTTTTTTAAAGCTAATTATTGGTAGTATAATGACACCTTTGGTGAATAATATTTGTAATATATATATATATATATATATATATATATATATATATATATATAAAATTATATATATATATACATATATATATATATATATATATATATATATATATATATATATATATATATCCAAATTAACCACCGCGATGTGGAGTACTTCTCTTCATATTTTTCCTCTCTATCTTTCTTTCTATCCCTCTCCTTCTCTCATTTCCCTACCTCTGCATCCATTGAACGTGCATGATACTTGATGTTTATGTATATATAATTATGTATAAGTTATCCCTTCTGGACGTCCCAGTCAAGTTTTTCATAGCTTATGACGATCCACACAGAATGTACAACAACATTTATGTACAAACTATATTGACATTATTTGTGAATAATGTATGTACGTATATGCATATTGTGAATTAATCAAAATCAAGCCAATATACAAAAAAGATGACTCCTCTCTGGTATCGAATTACATACCGTCCTATCTCTATTTTTCCTAGTCTTTCTCAGGTAATAGAAATGCTTGTTTATAACAGATTGTATGTTTTTTTACACAGAATTATATACTTAAAGGGATGGTAATGTATTGCTGGACATGAGAATTGGGCTTTTAACTTTTTGCGAGATACCAAGAAAACACTCATGGAATAGTACAGAGCATACCATTCTAAACTAAGAGGAATTCAAAGTATTTATGCCCACACCAGCAACCTGTTTTCTCAGCTTCGTGTATTACCTATTACTGATTCGATATCATTTAATTCCTTAGTCTTTATGTATAAGCTTCACGCTGCTTTATTACCAAATGTGTTTAATGATTTATTCGTATTAAATAGTTCTGTTCATTTGTATGATACCCGTCAGAGAAACTCACTGCGACAACCAAAGGTACGCACAACATTAGCCCTGAACTCATTCCAAGTAAAATTCCCAAAACTATGGAATGCTCTTCCAGAAGATATAAAGCATAGTTCTACTTTATCACGATTTAAGAGATTGCCCTTTAATTCGCTCCTTCCGAGGGAAAATTGAAAAAAAAAATATTGTCATCCTAGTCACACTTGTACTCACATGAATGAAAATCATTGCTTGCGAGCACTACGTCTATTGTCTATAGTCCATCTATCGCTTACATACTCCCACCTTTCCAGTCATACTCACCTTGCTTTCTACTCTTCTTTCATCTCTCCTGGATTTTCGCTGTTGTTTTCCATGGTATCTGTGCATATATATGTATTTATATATGCATGCTGTTTTTTCCCCTTCCCATTCCCACCAAACCAAATGTACAACCTTGAAATGTATATTAATTCTTTTGCTTGTTTGTTTTACATGTATATTAATATTTAAGCATTACTGGGGCCCCTATTTATAAGCACTGCTTCTCCTGGGGTTCCCACCATCAAGTAATTGTTTTCTGCTTTGTTTTTGTTTGCTTTGTATATAGTTATGTATCTTTGTGTATGTTTTTTATTGTATACTCCTAAACTGATGGTGAATAAAACTGAACTGAACTGAAAAAAACTGAACTGAAAGTTTGTTTAATGAAAATCGGGTTTGGAATAACTGAAACATCCAAAAGCAAAGTAAGACAAAGCGTTCGTGAAAAATAGTTATGTATCTTTGTGTATGTTTTTTATTGTATACTCCTAAACTGATGGTGAATAAAACTGAACTGAACTGAAAAAAACTGAACTGAAAGTTTGTTTAATGAAAATCGGGTTTGGAATAACTGAAACATCCAAAAGCAAAGTAAGACAAAGCGTTCGTGAAAAAAAGTGTGGGTCCCACATTTTCTAGAACCGCTCTGTTTTGGATATCTCAGCCATTTAAAAACCAATTTTCATCAAACAAACGTTGAATTCCTCATGGAATTACATGCTCTTTCATATTTCATAAGAGGTTTCTCATTATCTCACCAAAACAGTTAGAAACCTGAAATTAGGTCTCAACCAAAACTATACGATCCCTTTAACGAAGACCAATAAGGTTGCAGGAAATTTCATTCTCCAGATATGGCACTAGCCAAATTATTGTACGACAGAGTATCGACCTCCTTACGGGACTGGTCCATGCCTGAACAAAAACATGTCATCGGTCTTTTCATTGACCTAAGCAAGGCATTCGACACTCTTGACCACACTCTCCTTATACGTAAATTGCAGTGCTATGGAGTTCATGGCATTCAACTAGAATGGCTCAAAGATTACTTATCGAATAGAAAGTAATATGTGTTCTATGAACCTGTTAACTCTGAAGTATTACCTATACAACGTGGCGTCCCACAAGGATCCATATTGGGACAGCTACTATTTCTAGCGTATATGTAAATGATATTTCAAACTCATCTATGTTACTGCAATATAATATTACGTTTCCCGATGACACCAATGTATTCTGTTCAAATTTGATTTCATTCACTCCGAAGAATTCTTCATATTGAATTACCAAATCATCTACATAGTTTAAGAGTAACAAATTATCGCTCAATTTAAAGAAAAAAAAAAGAAAATATCAAATTTCTCGGAATATAAATGAGAATATGAAATGGAACGCTCATGTGCAATGCATCTCTGATAAAGTGTCTCGTAACGTTGGTATGATTTATTAGCTTAAGTGTCATGTCCCTAAGAATATTCCATTTATGTTATATAACTCCTTGATATTATCGTACATCTCATATCGCATATTGCATGGGCAACTTCAAAAAGTCACGTTGATAGTATTGAAAACGAAAGATATGCTCAGGTTATCGAGACAATTCGGATCCTTTATGCGCAGAATGAAAAACACTCAAGATAAATGACATTGATTCTTTCTTTTTCAAACTCACTCTTTATGTTTCACTCACACAGTGGTCAGCTGCCATCATCTTTTTTCTCACTATTTCATTCAAAAAAGACATACATTCTTATCCCCAAAGACAATCTGATAAATTTCATTATACAGGGTGGCCCCAAAAAGAACGGAACACCTAAGATCATTAATTCCAGCAAAATTGTTGCAAATAAGTCAATATTTTGCAAACGATTGGAAAGGTCATTTTTTCCAATAGGATGACGCCAAGTTCTTTAATTATGGGTAATGCGTTATGATTTTAGGACCATTTGGGGGAACCCTTGCAATTTTCAAAATGTGATAATTTCGCACTCTCAGAGATACCGAAACCAGCGAGAATTCCGGCGTGCCCGGTTTGCCATAGAACCAGTAGCTGTTCACAATGTGTGGAATGTGGGGCGGACGGTGTGATTGTCATTTTCCGTTGTCATTGTGAATGAGACGACCTGTTGAGCTCACTGAGATGTTAGATATAGCTGGAATATCGCAACGTTGAGAAATGTTGTCCACACTCCACACATTGTGAACGCCACTGGTTCTATCAAATCGAAATTCTCGCTGGTTTCGGTATCTCTGAGAGTGCAAAATGATGATATTTTGAAAATTGCAAGAGCTCACAAAAACGGTCCTAACATCATAACGCATTAACCAAAATTAAAGAACTTGGTGTAATTCTATTGGAAAAGCAATGTCCTTTCCAATAGTATGCAAAATAATGACATATTTGCTACGATATTGCTGAAATAAAAGATCTTAGGTGTTCCGTTCTTTCTGGCCATCCTGTATAATCCTAAAACAGTGATGGCTCTGAAATTTATCAGACACACCGGACCCGATGATTAGAACTCTCTTCCTTCTGAAGTTCGAAATCTAAAAGTCCATGTACTCTTTTAGGAAAGCTGTAAAAACAATGTTGTTCTCTGGATATCAGCAATTTCGTTGTCATTGTTAGTGTATTATACACGAAATTCTTTCGTATAAATATCTCCGCATTTCATCTATTACGTAACCAAGTAACCAACCATGAACTGTTCACCTGTACCTCGGTTAGAAAATGTTTTGTCATGCCTTATCGGTCAGTGATCCAGGTGACTTATCACTCATTGTATTACTGATACGTTTCTGCTGTGCGTTCTTTGAAGGCAGTGAAAAAAAATGTTTTGTCAATAACTGATGTTTATGTATATGTATGACACCAACAGGTATATATACAAGTATTACAAGTATTGTAGTGTAAGCCTACATGTATGTGCATGTATACAATGATAATACAGAAACCAATAAATCAAATCAAATCAACACATGGAAAGGCACATAACTACAAAAATCGGTGTTTAGATGAAAATTACTACTATCGTCAACATTATCATTATAGTAAACATTGTAGTAAGAGAGAAGCACAGAGGGAATGTGCAGAACATCAAAACTATATATGTATATGACCAATTTAAAAAAAAAGCACTTATTGTGCTCAGTGACATAGAAAATATAAGTTTGGGCCTTTAGATTGTTCAAATCGAATGATATTGGCAGCCGATGTTTATGAATTTTCTCTCATGAGAGGTGCTAATTTGCATATTATGCAAATTTTACTATCCTTCCCCCCACGCCCCCGGGATTGGGGGGACTTTTAGTACGGTGTTCGAAGGACCACAACGACTTGCAGCGCAGTGGGATTCCTACTGTTGCAAGTAGTGATGGGTTGCCCCCTAAAACTGGGTATAGATTGACTGGACTTAGGAAGACTGTTGTGATTATTAGTATACCAACCTGCACATTCACTGTATTTAGCGTCATACCGCAGCCGGCTACAACAATCATGGCGGGAAACAGGACGTACGATGAGTAGGAAAGCAGAGATGCGATCATGAGGTAGCTTGCAAACAGGCCAAGTCTATGTAGGATTGATAATAACAAGGAGAAAAACAAACCCTTGATAATGAGCATGCAAAGGAACAGATGAATCATTGGTCCCGACTCTTGCTAAATGGTACTCCTCAACCTATTTTGAATAGATTTGGCAAGAAGGGTCGAGATGATGGGGGGGGGGGGACAGATGGTATAATGACTGTACCTGTATCGAGTCGTGCGTAATGTCCTGTGGTGCGCGTATGTAAGACCCTTCAGAAATGTATATCATGCCTTGTAATATCAATAGTAATGGTCTCTCTTCCCATGAATAGCCCTGTGCATGTAGGAATTGCCCTTCCGAAGGGTTTGCCATTATCATTAATTGTAAATCTATATAGCATCACAATAAACCGGTGTTCAATCATACATATACTCCACACTTTATGGATATACTCATATAATTCATAATAATATCATTATAATATATGATATTATCAAAATTATCAAGCATATCATGCTCCTGGCAAGCAGAAATTTTGTCTACGTCTTGCCTGAGTCTGCATGGCCTGTTTTCTACCAGTGGTAGAAAACAGCCGATACAAGCAAAGTGTATTCAAAGTGTTGAAGGGGACTGAAAAAGACAGGAAGTAGTCTTGAATACATGCAGCTAGTAACAACAGGTCTATTTTCACACATGGCAAAGAAGGATATCGTGGCAAAACACTTTCTTCCAATAATGTACGTACAGGGCTGGATTTGATGCCAGAAAGCTCCTTAATTCTACGTCCTTTGTCCACTATTAGGTCTACACTGCCGTATAGTAACCATCATACGTTTGAATGCAATGATATCTTCAAGCACCGTTATCAGAGTTAATCAATGATTTTGTGAGACTCGTACCGACGATACATTAGTATCGTACCAACTATGCATAGTGCACGAAATCTCACAATAAACGTGTCTAAGCAACAAAATGTGGCTCCTTGAATTACAATAATCATTGATTATGTTCAACACGCTCAGCTGTTAAGACGGTGGGTATTCATAATATACAGGAGGAGGGGTATAATAGGACCAGGTATTTCTATGTGACGTGGATAACAATCAGCAAAACAATCCGTATATTTAGGCAAGCTATATTGACTCTCCTTCTTCCTCCTTCTGTCGGAGACAATAGAATAAGTCAAACAGATGAGACAAACACTGCTTTGACGGTTGTCTGTGTTTTAACAGTGCCATTGCCCACCGCATTTATCCGATGGAGGTCATTCAACAATTATTGTTTCAGAAGTACGGATCTGTCGGTAGACAATAGGTCCTAATGACTTCAAGGCAATAGTGCTATAAGTCCGCTCCACGCACAGAGTAGACTGAAGAAAAAAAAAATCATAAAGCTAGAAAATTTCCCAGTATAAGCTTCTGTGAAAAGATCGGCGTCTGTGTACGTGTCAAATTTACATGATGTGTTTAATGAAATTGTATGTCTTTGTGACTGAGTATACGACTGATCCTCTCTGGCATTCTAATTTTGTAATGACGGGGATACGGGTGATTATTGTGAAAGCCAAAGAATATTCTGAAATTCACTCACATCGTTTAAAGCGATTCTTACCAGACATGATATAATTAATCTGCTAGACTGAATGTGAGAGACTATAAAAAATATCATGGACACTTTTGACACGTACAGTCATGTTGGTTTTCTATGCTTTATACAATTATCCTTATCGTTATTTATCTGAGCGTGTCCTTGTTGGGAGGCAAGTGCACAAAATAGTTCCTAAACTCACAGTATAAATATTCGCGTTATACGCATTCCGATTTTATCAATTACGAAGCCCGTGGCAAAACAACAGATCTGTTGCGTTCCCGTGGCAAGAGTAAAGACAAGCTGTATCATTGCGTCCTGGTCATCACACGTCACATACGACGACGACCCTGATCCAGTTCCTCCGGGGGAGGAGCTAATGGGTGGGGTCACAGAGGAACGCAACTCAGAGCTGCTGGAGTTGGGCGTTGTCTCCTCCAGGGCAGCATAAACCGCCACTTGAGTTGCGGCTAAGACCATATTGCACGATGACGAATTCTGTTCAGACGACTCCATCCCAGCTGAGCCGATAGCGTCGTCGACGCTTCGCCGACACAGGTGGGCGAAGACGGCCTCTTGCTTTAGGATGTACACGAATGACGGCCAGCCCCATATGACACCGGCGTGGATTATCATTTCCAGGCCCGTAATCAGAACCACTACAATTCGCTTCAGTTCAAACGCGATTTGGTCAGGCATTCTGAACGACACTTCCGACACCATCGTTTATCTGCCCGGGTCGCGGCTGTTTAGTTCTCACATGTAGATGGAACTTGCAGTCATTATCAGATATAATTTTAAGATATCTACAGATTCTAGACAAAGACGACGTCCGGCCGAAATTGATCTCGGTGGAAATGCGACAGGAGACTGTCTGTCGTACCTGTTCTATTCGCTTTAAATGACTATCGACCTGCCGGCAAAGGACATCAACAGTAACCTTTTACGCTTGCGGATGGTGTTAACTATTGATTACTGCATGTATGTAGTACGTCGCAGGCGGTCGGTGATTAAAAGAACACTCACAATCACTCGAGAGACGGCGCACTTCACTCGTATACTGGTAATCTGAGCGCCTCTACGTTATTGACGGTATTCGTTAAACCAAATAGCTATTTACAGTCCATGAACTTCACGCTTTCCCTCTCCCTCACGCCTCCGTGGTCAATGCCAATCAAGAGTGAAGCGAAATACCGTGCTTGTACCGTCACCGCGCATCGACTCCAGAGCTGACTTGGAATGGATTCGTCACGTACTATCAAACTTCCAACTCTCGATATGTGGATATTGAACTCCCTCAAACTCGGTGGCCTAGATTACAGCCGGACGTCAGAACGATGCAGCTCGCTGTCGCATCGTTTTTCTGCCGACTGAAGGCACCCATCATGCACCTTGCCCATATCATCCTTTTTTTCACCGTTTCCGAAGTGGTTACCGATAAATTCCCTCGTATCACATTTTGTTTTCGTTGCCTGTTTTTCCACTGCGTTCAAAGTTACAATCCATATCGTCAGTAATCTCATTTATATAATCCTACACGAAAATTACCCCCCCCCCCTCAAATTCTTGTGTCCTTATCATCCCAAAATCGAATCTCTATGCAACATCTTTTCAGGTATAAAGAAGCGTAAAATCATCTGAATCATTTTTAAGAATCATCTTAAAGTGTTTCTGTTCACTTCTTGATTAATAATGTGTCAGTTTATGCATCTTCTTTTATGTGTTTCACTGCGGTTTCGAACATTCTGCACAGTGATTTTGATGGATTATAAGTCACATCAATTATGATTTTGATTATTAGGAGGAAAAAAAGAAAAAAATACAGACAAACAGACATCCAAATATCACAAGAGCTAATTTGCTTTAGCTGGTTCGGATGAATCCCTTCACAAAACAACACGAACTCGTCATGAGGCTGGGTCATTGAGAAGGATATTCTTACCTTACACACACACACGCACACACACGCACACACACGCACACACACACACACACACACACACACACACACATATATATATATATATATATATATATATATATATATATACTCACACTCGATGAAAATCAATGTATCATATACACGTGTACCATATTAAAGGTAATTGAATTGCCTATCGACCTAGTAGGTCAATATAAAGGGAAACTTTACACATGAGTGGACACTCTTGTTTTTGTCCTCCAAGGCATTAAGGTAAAAATTGCAAAAATTGACATATTGTCTTTCATTTGCAAATGCCCTTTAAGAGAGCAATTATAACAAAAGACCAGTTTAACACAATGAGAGACATGAATGAAATGGCAAAAATAAGTTTTCATTCTTTCTTCATCTCTTTATAACCTCAGACAAAATCAAAGTGGGAAATTTAAGTTTGGAAAATTAGAATTTTCTGACAACTCAAACTTCAAATGACATAGGGACTAAGAGCACAAAGATGATTAAATGAACAGAATATTTTTATTTCATTCATTCAATTTAGTTGTTTAAGAATTCATGAGACAAATTCAAGAACTAAATATAATCTACAATATTCCTAATTTGAGAAATCAATTCAAAATCCTACCATTTTTGTCAATATTGCTTCTTCTCTCATTTTATTTGAATTTGGATTTGACAAAAAATTCTTCATTTTACTCCATTACTTTTAGCCTTTATTGATATTTTGGGATTCAAAGATATTATAGAGATCATGGGTATGTTTTTGCAACTGAATTACTGTTTTTTATTGCGTTAGATTTGTCTTTTGTTCTTATTGTTTCATGGAAGAGCATTTACGCATGAATGACAACTTGTTCATTTTTGCAATTTTTACTTTTGTGCCTTGGAAGAGAAAAACAAAGGTGTTCACTCATGCGTAAAGTTGCCAAGTTGATAGCCAATTAAATTACATTTCATATGGTATGTAATACATTAACATTTAGCCGAAAATTCTATGAGAAATATAAACTTGAAAAAGTGATCACTTTCTTTCTTTCTTTTTTGCTGAGTGTTTGATATGCAGTATATATATATATATATATATATATATATATATATATATATATATAATATTTGTTTTGGCGTGGATTCAGAAACCCCCTTTCATTTTCGAGAGGTAAAACCTAAAACCGAATCGTCTGTTTAAGGACGCAGTTGCTACATAACGCGATATCCATTGACATTGATAAGTAAGTCAAGGTTAGGAGTATACGATAAATGATATTTAACCCTTTCTGCGTCAATGAGTCAAATGTGTCCAAATTTCACACATATACCTATGGACAGGAAATAAACATGTCACACAAAAGGTTAAAACGAACGAGCTTGTGTCGACTTACCATCGCCCCAGCAGCCTTAACAATGGCAACTATGCAATATTCTTCTCCTTAAACGCTTCCCCGAAGATGGGGGAAAAAATGCTTGTTTGTGAATGAATAAAGATATATTATATTTTTATCATTATAATTGTTATTATTATTATCATTATTATCATTATTATTATTATCATTATTATCATTATTATCATTATTATCATTATTATTATTATTATCATTATTATTATTTGTTCCTTGTTTTGACCTTTTTTTTTTTCATCGCATAATCATTCAAGACCCACTACTGGATTCATTACACCAGCGAGGTGGGTAATACTTCCCCGCGCTTGCCTTTGAACGAATACATGTAATATGTACCAGACCCTGAGCTCACTCTGAAAAATATATGTGATTATAACATCATTTTGTAAATGTCTGTTCTGTTTTAGCGAAATAAGGTCTTAATCGAAGTGTCCTGTACTTTTGAAATAAATATCATATTGAAATACTTCTTTGCACAAACATCCCCCCCCCCACACACACACACGTACACGTATATGCCTTAAGTTATACACAATTCATATGCTATACACTTATTTTTAGCACACACTGACATTATTATCATTATGCGAGGACAGGTATACCATGCAGCGAAAACAGTTTAGATGTTTGTAACTTATTGCGCTATAAGATAAAATTTGCCCTTGAGAGGGAACATGAATTCGAGAATGCTAAAAGCATTAGATTAGCTATCTGTTCGGTGAAGATAATTTGCTTGTCAGTCAGCTTAGATTTCTCCTGGTACATGTATCTTATTTTTTCTTCGTGTTTCATTAAACTCAGCTGACCCGAGATTACGTCATAAACTAAAAACTAAACCAGTCCTGTCCATGTATATAGCAGTGTACTTGTGGAGCTTGCATATTGTAAATCGTTATAAAGAAAACAATAAATCGACGACACCTCCCCCCCCCCACAATAACAAGTGGATTGAAAGTTACCAAAAAAAAAACCAGATTATTAAACACCCTTCGATGGAATGTTACACAGCCTCGCAAAGTGTAAAAATAAATAATTCGAAAGAATTGAATTAAAAAAAAACGTATTAGTTAAGACTCTGTATTCTTTATATTGCAATGGGTTTATGTATTTTATGTATCAATTCGTACAGTGGTTAGTAACCGGGTTACATTATCTTTCTTCAACCTATGGTGAGGTGATTATTCTTGTGTTGAACCCGCTCTGCATGATAAAAATGATTATGCAAGTCACTCGATCGAAGCAACACGACTGTGGTGAGTCTGTTCGTCAATTGTTGTACTATTTATTACGTAACAAAAATGAAACGCAGCATAATGCGCTGACGTTGATCGATATCCGTCAACATGGTGCTATGCCGACTTCAATGTGGATAGTAGAGGCAGAGGAGTGTGGATGTGCTTGTACAATAAAGTTTATATATTTGCTTGATGAATTAAATACATTGTCAACACAACACACTATAATTATGTTTCTTCCTTACTGTTCAAATGCTTGAGTCTCGAAATTACTGTGTTTGTCCTAAAGTGATATTGAATACGATGGTTCGAGTTGTTGTTGATGATGATGATGATGAAGAAGAAGAAGAAGAAGCAGAAAAAGAAGAAGAAGAAGAAGAAAAAGAAGAAGAAGAAGAAGAAGAAGAAGAAGAAGAAGAAGAAGAAAAGGAGAAAAGCGAGGCCTGTGAACAAGCCATTCCATTGTCAGGACAGGAGAAAGTTCGAAAATTATGACATATACCATAATATTATGTAGTATTGTATGTCGAAATCAAATACTTTCTCAGTTTATATTTGAATAAACTAAACTTGTTAATAACTTGCAAACTGTTATCTAAGCTATGCCAGAATTTTAGGTCCTGTATAAATGAATGTATATTAAGTGTGTGCGGTTCTGATTAAAGGGTGATGAAATGAACTGGATTGTGGCGTGGGATGATTATTTTTTCATGACTATTTCGGCGAATAAATAAATAATAGATAAATGGTGAAATATTTTGGTAATTGATTATAATTGGAATTGAACATGTTTTCACCAAGATTGATAAATGTAAATCTTTTATTTTCAAAATGTCATGACAAAAAACAAAACAATGCATCGGTGTGTGCTTGTGTATAATAAATCACAAACAATTCATAAGCGCCTTCTTTTCTATCTAATGCCAAAGCACTTTGAAAAGACTAATATTTTTTTTTTTTCATTTCCCATCTGACAAGGCGGTTGGGTAGCCCAGAGCCCTGCACTAGCTGATCTTCCATGGCATGCATGGAGTCCAGTTGTGAATTGGGGCGGACCACTGCGCTGGATTAAGCAGCCTGCTCTTCGCGATGAATGAATGAATTATATACGAATACGACCATACAATTATACCTTAAACTTCATTCACATTTAAAACAAAAATCAACTGTCGTGTCCGTAATTCTTATAAGCAATCACAAATGGAATTTAACTAATGCATAACTTTTGAACGTTTGGTCCACTTTTCCTCAAATTTCGCTGATGTATTCTGATAAAAATTATACATTCACATCCAACTTCCTCTACGATGGAGAAGGATGAAGGTTGAGTTCTAATAAAGTTTAATGACTTGTGACGTGTAGAGAGAAGATAAACTGTTAAAATTCGCACAGGCGCCTTGTGTGCGAGTAGGCAATTTTTTTCAAAACTCTTATTCATGATTCATGAAAAATTGAGAAAGAAAGGTTTCAGATAGGGTGAGAAGATTTTCCTCAAATTTCGCTGATGTGTTCTGATAAAAATTCTACATTCACTTCCAACTTCCTCTCCCGCATGGTGAATTAAGATGGAGAATGATGAAGGTTGAGTTCTAATAAAGTTTAATGACCTGTGACGTGTAGAGAGAAGATGAACTGTTAAAAATTCGCACAGGCGCCTTGTGTGCGAGTATAGGCAATTTTTTTTTAAAACTCTTATTCATGATTCATGAAAAATTGAGAAAGAAAAGTTTCAGATAGGGCAAGAAGATAAGTAGTCGAAAAAATAAAAGCAAAAAGAAGAAGAAGAAGAAGAAGAAGAAGAAGGAAAAGAAGAAGTTGAGGCTCATTGTTCACAATGAGAATGCAATAATGCGACTTATTGAAACCTGCCCATGCAGTAAAGGACTCAGGACGTAAAGACTGTAGGAAGTTGAGCTCTTTTAGGACGAGGAGGGAAACTCTTTCCTCCCAAATTAAAGCACCTTTCTGGGCGACTCATAAAGCAAAATAATACAAAATGAAGCAATTGCAAATAATTGACGAATTGCCCTACATCGACATAAATATGCACTGATTATCGACGTAAATATGCACTGAGTTAATCAGTGTTTTACTACATAATTATAGCCATGACAAAAGAAATCAGGAGTGCACGTATACTCGCCCTGGATTCAAACAAACGACATCGTAATCACAGGACAGGCGTTTGATACTTTAAACTGACGAGCTACCGCCCGACAGCCAGTGCTATCACTGGTTCTAATCCTGACCTCGATGTAGGGCAATTTGTCAATCAGTTACAATTAAAGCAACTCGAAGCAAGACTTTCAAAATGAAAGCAAATTAAGACCCCTTTATGAATTTGGTTAATTCTCTTTCTCAGATGGCTATAAGAATAACAAGTTAGATTAGGTTTAGAATTATCTGGTAAGAATAAAGTTTGTGCAATTGTGGGACCTACTTATGACTTGACCTATTAAACACGGTACAACCCAACACAGCCAAAACACACTACATTCAATCCGAAAATTATATTGGGTTTGTAAATCCGAATATTAATTTATGCCGTTAGTCCAAAAGTTCGTCAATCTTAAAACGAAATGGGGTTCGAAATTCCTAAGATTCGTTAGTGTGCACTTTGGTAGTATTCCTTTTTCGGATTAGTAAACCTTCGGTTTAACGCCATATAAATATTGGTTAGGATTGACGAACGCTATTTTCATTTTCAGATTATAGAACAGAAAGGGAATGTGCGTGTTTCCGGCTAACAAATATTCAGAAGAACGAACCTCATTTCGTTTTCCGATTAACGAACCTTCCGAAATATGAACATGACCCCAGACGATTAGGCAATGATGAAAAAATAAATAAATCATATTTCGTGCTGACTGGCGTTCCGGGCAATTCCGCAAAAAAAAATTAAAAAAATGTTCCTTTTCCTAAAAATCCTAAATTTGCAACAATTTGAAATATGTATGAGCTGCAGGGACAAATTTAGTATCAAATGCTAAAACTTGCCAAGTTCATTCATTTGAGTGGTATTTTGATGCAATAATTTGAAGTGCATTTAGGCATTCCTTAAAAAAAAAAAACATTTTTGGGCCAAATTTTTGATAATTTTTTTGTAAAAACACACAATCTTTGACTCTCATTATTCTATATTCAGCAACACTTCAGCATTTGTTTCAAAGTGGTTTATGTTTATGAATGAACAAAAAAAAACATTAATACTAACCTTATCTATGAGATACGAACTGTTTTAGAATACGAATATTGGGACTTTAAAAAGTGGACAAAGTTGTGTTGCCCGTAACGCTAAAAATGTAATGTCCGTAACGCTACAATTGTGAATCTGTATAGTAAATGCTGAATGTGTTGTACGCAGTTATCAATCTACAACTTAAACAGGACCTGAGCATTCATTTCAGAAGAAAGTTCCTTTTACTTGATACTATGATTCATAAATTTCTCAACATATCCACATGGAGGTAAATAATCGTGTCCAAAAAAAAAAATATGTAATGTCCGTAATGGCAAGCATTTTGTGTAAATGTCTATCAAATGATTTATAGTAACTGATCAAAACTCGGACTGTTAACATTTCAGGATGACTTGCTTAGAATAAATCATGAATGGATTAAGAACGATTATGCTGAGTTGTTGAAATAAGCCCACAAAGTCACAAAGAAAATTCTTTAAATGTAATGTCCGTAACGCTGGAATTGCCAGTCCTTATTATTTGAATTTTCCCCGATTCGTCCTGGCCACTTTGCGTGACATACTCAGTATGCATGAGACAGGGACTGTGTCGGTCATTGCGTGGGTCGTATTACACTTCCGGAGTCATCGTCGAGTGAGTTGTAGTTCATTGATAGCGAATTTACTTCTCACAAGGTGACCTTTGAATGCAACTGAACGAGGTTATTTGCGGATGGTACGCAAGCTTGTTTAGTTGTAATCATTGTCGTAAATTTTGTCGTCGATTGTGTGGTATTTCCTTAGTGAGAACGATGCGACGTTATTAGATAGCGACGTATCCGTGGGTAAGCATCGGAGTTATTGTGACCTCTGTCAATAAAAGGCTATCGTAGATAACATGAACGAACGTAATGGATTGTCACAATCTGTTGCTGATACCATGAACAATCATGAATGGTGAAGTAAAATTTAATATTATAGTACCACACTTGTGATACTGTTGCTGGCCCCAATTATAATTATAATGAATAAAATAATAATCTAAACATCATCAATAAATAAAAATAGATGAAATTTCGGTAAGTAACTTCCAAGAATTGTTGCAATTTTCCCAGCTCAAATTACCTCCCCCCCCCCTTGCAAAATTATAATGTGATAGCGGTGATGTGTCTAACACTGTCTCAAACGTGTGGAAGTAAGATATAGCTTGTATACATTTCTACTATTGAATGTTAAAATTATTATCTGTCAATAAATTCAGGTGAACAATAATTACGATACGGCATCCATTGAATTTGAAATTCATCTAAATTTAGTTGTCATGTTTTATTTTTCTTTTACATCGGAGGCTGAAGCAGCATGCTTTCCAGTGGCGGATCCAGAGGGGGGCGCAACCGGCGCACGCCCCCCCCCCCCCCATTTATTTTACGTTAAAAAAAGAAAGAAATATAAAGAAAAAAAAAGAAATGAAACCCGGAAGTGGCACCAGAAATATTAGTCACGCCCCCCCCCCCCCCCCCCTTTACAGAATTCCTGGATCCGCCCCTGCTTTCCTCTTTGTATAATATTGACCAGTCATAACGTATTAATTCAGACAGTAAAGTTTGGGGAAAGGATAAATTGTTAAACAACAGATGGCGCTGTTTATCTACCGTGTCAGTGCCAAAGAGCTAGAGGAGAAAAACCTCTTCGTAAATGGTCAGAGCCGTGTACGTGGGCTTTGTTCGCTAAAGCCCTAGTAGTAGGCTTGCTAAGGGCGAAAAAGGGGTGATCGTTGCATTTTATAGTACAAATGTCCTATTTGGTACACATGTTCCTGGGTACAACTGGAATTTTTCCATCTAAAGAGACAATCTGTATCTATGCAAATAAGCCTTAATTTGCATATTTTATGCAAAATGCATATAATTGTTTAAAAGTACATGTGCATCCAGCAGAAATACCCAATTTGGCAGAAGTATTCTATACAGTTGATGTCATACCTATGTAAATGAACATACAATTTGCATAATTATGCGAGTTATGCAAATTGATTTGTAAACAATGAAACCCCCTTAAATCTCTTCCTAGATAGATATAACCCTTTAGAAACACTATGAAACAAAATGAAAAAAAAGAATGTTAATCATTGAACCGTCATTACCAGAAAGTAAAGGAAAATCATTATTTTTAAAGTTTTTCTTACAGTATAAGAACTGCATTGTATGATAAAAACTACCAAAGTAGTATGCATAGCCTTTAGTCAAAAGGAAATTGTTTGTAATATCAAAACATTTTTTGTCGTTTGTAATATCAAAAGACTATGTCTCTATGCAAATACCACCTGATTAGCATATTGTGCATAGTAATACCCGAATGTACCAGAAGTCAATGATCAAGGTCGACTTGTTTCAGTTTACGCGATAACTCAAGACTGGACTAACCAAATTTCACCAAACTTGGTCCAAGGATGACGTATGATGGGGCAATTAATTAAGCAGTTTTAAGTAAAATCGGCAAGAAGTCAAAGGTCAAAAAGTTCAAGGTCAATGCTAAAAATTCATTATTTCCCCCATATGCAATGCCCGAAGGTATTTTCTTGACACTTAGTTACTGCATACATGTACCATATACATACCAAAATAAGATTCTTCAGAGAGTTTCAGGTCAAGAGGTCAAAGGTTAGGTGAAAATGTTAAAATTTCACTTTTGTCTTTGTATCTCGCAAATAGTTCACGGTGTCTTCATGGAACTTTGTACTGGCAGGTATTTTCCAGGGAATTTAGGGCTCATTTGTCAAAGGTCAAGGGTCAAAGATCAAGGTCAATTGGGCCCTCGAAATTTCACTATTTCCCTCATATTTTTGCAATGCTTGTAAGATTTTTCTTGAAACTTGATATATACTTGTATTACCTAATGGAGATTTTCTGGGAAATTTCCTGCCAAAAGGCCAAAGCTCTGATGAAAGTGCTATATTTCACTTTTTCTTCCATATCTTGAATATGAATGAAGGTATTATGAAACCGTGTGCATGTTCTACCTGACATTGATACCCTTGTTAATTATCGAAAAAATGTTAATCCCTCCTCTCTAAAGTGTTTTTGTTTCCTCTTGATAAACAGGAAAGGACATGGAATTTAGTGACATGGTTTAGTCATCACCGTCGCATGAAAGTCAATTTTGATGTACACATGTATAACCTCTGAAATTCTTACCTTTTACATTTTTATCTGTGTATTTTTTTTTATTTTAACCTCTGACATCTTTACACAAAACCAGTTAACATAACTATTTATTTTTTTGGTAAAAGCTTCAAGATCATGTAGGTCATAATCATCTATACAGGTATTAGCTGGTATATGTGACCATGCACCATATACAAAACGAACAAAAAGTCGCACACAGTGATTTTGTGTGAGGACTGAAAATAGGTGAAATGGGTCATCCTGACCAATCTTGAGTTTTTCATATTTTCTGAAAGAGCAAGTCTTTTTCTATATTATATTAAAGTTTGGGATCATAAAACAAACAGGAACTTGTGTTTTCAGCAGTTTTCTTGAACACTTAAGTGGTGGATGTGATTAGTTATTTCTCATAGAACCCTCTTCCCATTTCTCAAAAACCCTGTCCATACACTTCATTTTCAACTCCAATAACTTTGAAGAGAATGATGCTACTGCATTGAAAGTTGGTATTAATCATGTACAGAATGTGCTAATGAAGCATGCTCAATTTCAGCTTAATCTCATAATCCCTTCATTGTTGCTGCTCCGGTGGTCAACATCCTGTTTTTGTTCAATTCATCCCACAGCTAGCATAACTAACTTGGTAAAGATTAAGCGCTTGAATACACCCTATACTTCAGAGCCTGTCTTCTCGGGGGCATCCCACGAGACCGACACCCACGAGTCATACGGTCCGCGAGACCGACATCAATAATAGGTCCATGAGTCATACAGCCCACGAGTTATACGGCTCAGGAGTCATACAGCCCATGAGTTCGACACTACGCTCAAAAGGCTCATGAGACCGACACTAAGCAAACATAGCCCACGAGACCGACACTAAGCTAAATAGGCTCACGAGACCGACACTAAGCAAAGAAAGCCCACGAGACCGACAGTAGGCAAAGAAGGCCCACGAGACCGACAGGATAAACAGCGCCATCTACATGTCAATCACCTGTACAGGGTGTTCCATGAACGGAAAAAATAACATACTGGCGGATGTAATTTCGTCACGCTATCAATTGAAAGATGGTGACCCTCTACATAATTATGAACGACATCAAATATGTGTTTCTACATACTTGGGGGGGGGGGGGGCAAGTGTGTCAGGGAGAGACATTGTTATCAAGTAGAAAAATATAATTGTATTCTTCATGCCCCCGCCTCCCCCCCCAAAAAAAAAAAAAGAATTAGTATTCTTCATCCCCCCCCCCCCAAAAAAAGACAAAAAAACACAAATGAATGAAAAAGAGGACAAGAACGATGTATGGATTAATTTTAGAGCTTTGATAATGCCATCGTGCTATTCTTTAATAGGCTTTCCCAGATTTTAGCTAGAAGATGGACAGGATATAATTTTTACCTCTTCTCTTTCCCGATTCACTAGTTACTTATTCTATTGTAGAAATTCTACCCTCCCGCTTGGACGTTTTGCAGTAAAATCTATTTGTAATTTTCTCTGTAACTATAACGTAATTCTACTGATTAAAACGTTTTATATCGCAAGGATTCACTCAATTTGTGGCTTGTGTTATTCTCCTCCAAACAGTAATTTTTTTTTTTTTCGGGAAATACAATAGCTGTTTTCATGGATGCGTCTGGTTTTTTTCCGAATCCCTAACGCTACCATAATGGACAATTACTTTATTTTTTTATTTTTAATCAATACTAAATCAACACCCTCACAGGTTTACTGTGGAAAGATCTGTTACACACTTTTACCGTATTTTGTTCATTTTCTTTTTTTTTTCACAAACACACACCCATGCAAACACAATTAAAGATCCTGATCATTTCGGGGAGGGGGGGGGGGGGGGGGGGGCAACTGATGGGTAACACCCTGCCGGAGATGGCAACTCTTCTTTTCCATATCTCATATCTTCCTATGCTATTTTCAGGACACCCTATACATGTATTGGTCTTTAGGTGGCGCTGTTCATCCTGTCGGTCTCGTGGGCCTTCTTTGCTTAGTGTCGGTCTCGTGAACCTCTATTGCGTAATGTCGGTCTCGTGAGCCTTGTATGCGAAGTGTCGGTCTCGTGGACCTTTTAAGTGTAGTGTCGGTCTCGTGGGCTTTGTTTGCTTACTGTCGGTCTCATGAGCCTTTGTGCGTAGTGTCGGTCTCGTGAGCCGTATAACTCCTGGGCTTGTTTTACTTGATGTCGAACTCGTG